>NW_026871278.1:300000-424382 GCF_028564815.1 Eubalaena glacialis
GGGTTAGTTTTAGGGTTGGGGATTGGTTTAGGGTACGGGTTAGGATTAGCGTACGTGTTAGGGTTAGGTTTTGGTACAGGGTTAGGGTACGCGTTAGGGTTAGGGTATGGGTTAGGGTTAGGGTACACGTTAGGATTAGGGTATTTATTAAACCTATCCCACTCTCTAGATACCACTTAGCACGTAAAGGAATATTATTAGGGATCCAGCCATGGAGAAGATTTTAGTCACTAGGATAAGATAAAGAATAAACACATTAAAAAAAATCACATTGGGCTTTTCTTTTTAACCTGTTCCTTAAAACACTAGTGCTTAGGAAATCTAATAGAGGCAAAAGCCATCAAGGGTAGTTTAGGGTTAGGGTTAGGGTTAGGGTTAGTGTTAGGGTTAGGGTACGGCTTAGGGTATGGGATAGGGTACGGGTGAGGGTACGGCGTAGGGTAGGGGTTAGGGTTAGGGTTAGGTTTATGGTTAGGGTATGGCTTAGGGTAGGTGTTAGGGTACGGGTTAGGGTACGGCGTAGAGTTTGGGTTAGGGTTAGGGTTAGTGTTAGGGTTAGGGTTAGAGTACGTCATAGGGTACGTGTTAGGGTACGGGTGAGGGTACGGCGTATGTTATGCTTTAGGGTTAGGGTTAGGGTTAGGGTTAGGGTACGGCTTAGGATACGGGTTAGGGTACGGGTGAGGGTACGGCGTATGTTATGGGTTAGTGTTAGGGTTAGGGTTAGGGTTAGGGTACGGCTTAGGTTATGGGATAGGGTACAGGTGAGGGTATGGCATAGGGTAGGTGTTAGGGTTAGGTTTAGGGTTAGGGTTAGGGTTAGGGTACGGCTTAGGGTACGGGTGAGGGTATGGGTGAGGATACTGCGTAGGGTATTGGTTAGGTTTAGGGTCCGGCTTAGGATACGGGTGAGGGTACGTGTGAGGGTACTGCGTAGGGTATTTGTTAGGGTTAGGATACGGCTTAGGATACGGGTTAGGGTACGGGATAGGGTATGGCGTAGGGTATGGGTTAGGGTTAGGGTTAGGGTTAGGGTTAGGGTTAGGGTACGGCTTAGGGTACGGGTTAGGGTACGGGTGAGGGTACGGCGTAGGGTAAGGGTTAGGGTTAGGGTTAGGGTTAGGGTTAGTTTTAGGTTTAGGGATTCGTTTAGGGTACGGGTTAGGATTAGCGTACGTGTTAGGGTTAGGTTTTGGGTTAGGGTTAGGGTACGCGTTAGGGTTAGGGTATGGGTTAGGGTTAGGGTACACGTTAGGATTAGGGTATTTATTAAACCTATCCCACTCTCTAGATACCACTTTGCACGTAAAGGAATATTATTAGTGATCCAGCCATGGAGAAGATTTTAGTCACTAGGATAAGATAAAGAATAAACACATTATAAAAAAATCACATTAGGATTTTCTTTTTAACCTGTTCCTTAAAACACTAGTGTTTAGGAAATCTAATACAGGCAAAAGCAATCAAGGGTAGTTTAGGGTTAGGGTTAGGGTTAGGGTTAGTGTTAGGGTTAGGGTACGGCTTAGGGTATGGGATAGGGTACGGCTGAGGGTACGGCGTAGGGTAGGGGTTAGGGTTAGGGTTAGGGTTAGGGTTAGGGTATGGCTTAGGTTACGGGTGAGGGTACGGGTGAGGGTACTGTGTAGGGTATTGGTTAGGGTTAGGGTACGGCTTAGGATACGGGTTAGGGTATGGGTGAGGGTACTGCGTAGCGTATGGGTTAGGGTTAGGGTTAGGGTTAGGGTTAGTTTTAGGGTTAGGGATTGGTTTAGGGTACGGGTGAGGATTAGCGTACGTGTTAGGGTTAGGGTTTGGGTTAGGTTTAGGGTACGCATTAGGGTTAGGGTTAGGGTACACGTTAGGATTAGGGTATTTATTAAACCTATCCCACTCTCTAGATACCACTTAGCACGTAAAGGAATATTATTTAGGGTCCAGCCATGGAGAAGATTTTCGTTACTAGGATAAAAGAAAGAATAAACACATTATAAAAAAATCACATTAGGATTTTCTTTTTAACCTGTTCCTTAAAACACTAGTGCTTAGGAAATCTAATGGAGGCAAAAGCAGTCAAGGGTAGTTTAGGGTTAGGGTTAGGGTTAGGGTTAGTGTTAGGGTTAGGGTACGGCTTAGGGTATGGGATAGGGTATGGGTGAGGGTACGGCATAGGGTAGGGTTTAGGGTTAGGGTTAGTGTTAGGGTTAGGGTTAGGGTATGGCTTAGGGTACGGGTGAGGGTACTGTGTAGGTCATTGGTTAGGGTTAGGTTAAGGCTTAGGATACAGGTTATTGTATGGGTTAGGGTACGGCGCAGGGTATGGGTAAGGGTTAGGGTTAGGGTTAGGGTTAGAGTTAGGGTACGGCTTAGGGTACGGGTTAGGGTACGGGTGAGGGTACGGCGTAGTGTATAGGTTAGGGTTAGGGTTAGGGTACGGCTTTGGGTACGGGTTTGGTTACGGGTGAGGGTACGGCGTAGGGTATGGGTTAGGGTTAGGGTTAGGGTTAGTGTTAGTGTTAGGGTTAGGGTACGGCTTAGCGTATGGGATAGGGTACGGGTGAGGGTACGGCGTAGGGTAGGGGTTAGGGTTAGAGTTAGGGTTAGGGTTGGGGTTAGGGTACGGCTTAGGGTACGGGTGAGGGTACGGGTGAGGGTACTGCGTAGGGTATTGGTTAGGGTTAGGATACGGCTTAGGATACGGGTTAGGGTACGGGTTAGGGTATGGCGTAGGGTATGGGTTAGGGTTAGGGTTAGGGTTAGGGTTAGGGTTAGGGTACGGCTTAGGATACGGGTTAGGGTACGGGTGAGGGTACGGCGTAGCGTATGGGTTAGGGTTAGGGTTAGGGTACGTCTTAGGGTACGGGTTAGGGTACGGGTGAGGGTACGGCGTAGGGTAAGGTTTAGGGTTAGGGTTAGGGTTAGGGTTAGTTTTAGGGTTAGGGATTGGTTTAGGGTACGGGTTAGGATTAGCGTACGTGTTAGGGTTAGGTTTTCGGTTAGGGTTAGGTTATGCGTTAGGGTTAGGGTATGGGTTAGGGTTAGGGTACACGTTAGGATTAGGGTATTTATTAAACCTATCCCACTCTCTAGATACCACTTAGCACGTAAAGGAATATTATTAGGGATCCAGCCATGGAGAAGATTTTAGTCACTAGGATAAGATAAAGAATAAACACATTATAAAAAAATCACATTAGGATTTTCTTTTTAACCTGTTCCTTAAAACACTAGTGTTTAGGAAATCTAATACAGGCAAAAGCAATCAAGGGTAGTTTAGGGTTAGGGTTAGGGTTAGGGTTAGTGTTAGGGTTAGGGTACGGCTTAGGGTATGGGATAGGGTACGGGTGAGGGTACGGCGTAGGGTAGGGGTTAGGGTTAGGGTTAGGGTTAGGGTTAGGGTATGGCTTAGGGTACGGGTGAGGGTACGGGTGAGGGTACTGCATAGGGTATTGGTTAGGGTTAGGGTACGGCTTAGGATACGTGTTAGGGTACGGGTTAGGGTACGGCGTAGAGTGTGGGTTAAGGTTAGGGTTAGTGTTAGGGTTAGGGTTACGGTACGTCTTAGGGTATGTGTTAGGGTAGGGGTGAGGGTACGGCGTAGGTTATGGGTTAGGGTTAGGGTTAGGGTTAGGGTTAGGGTACGGCTTAGGATACGGGTTAGGGTACGGGTGAGGGTACGGCGTAGGTTATGGGTTAGGGTTAGGGTTAGTGTTAGGGTTATGGTACGGCTTAGGTTATGGGATAGGGTACAGGTGAGGGTATGGCATAGGGTAGGGGTTAGGGTTAGGGTTAGGGTTAGGGTTAGGGTTAGGGTACGGCTTAGGGTACGGGTGAGGCTATGGGTGAGGATACTGCGTAGGGTATTGGTTAGGGTTAGGGTAAAGCTTAGGATACGGGTTAGGGTACGTGTTAGGGTATGGCGTACGGTATGGGTTAGGGTTAGGGTTAGGGTTAGGGTTAGGGTTAGGGTTAGGGTACGGCTTAGGGTACGGGTTAGGGTACGGGTGAGGTTACGGCGTAGGGTAAGGTTTAGGGTTAGGGTTAGGGTTAGGGTTAGTTTTAGGGTTAGGGATTGGTTTAGGGTACGGGTTAGGATTAGCGTACGTGTTAGGGTTAGGTTTTCGGTTAGGGTTAGGGTACGCGTTAGGGTTAGGGTATGGGTTAGAGTTAGGGTACACGTTAGGATTAGGGTATTTATTAAACCTATCCCACTCTCTAGATACCACTTAGCACGTAAAGGAATATTATTAGGGATCCAGCCATGGAGAAAATTTTAGTCACTAGGATAAGATAAAGAATAAACACATTATAAAAAAATCACATTAGGATTTTCTTTTTAACCTGTTCCTTAAAACACTAGTGCTTAGGAAATCTAATAGAGGCAAAAGCAATCAAGGGTAGTTTAGGGTTAGGGTTAGGGTTAGGGTTAGTGTTAGGGTTAGGGTACGGCTTAGGGTATGGGATAGGGTACGGGTGAGGGTACGGCGTAGGGTAGGTGTTAGGGTTAGGCTTAGGGTTATGGTTAGGGTATGGCTTAGGGTACGGGTGAGGGTACGGGTGAGGGTACTGCGTAGGGTATTGCTTAGGGTTAGGGTACGGCTTAGGATACGTGTTAGGGTACGGATTAGGGTACGGCGTAGAGTGTGGGTTAGGGTTAGGGTTAGTGTTAGGGTTAGGGTTACGGTACTTCTTAGGGTACGTGTTAGGGTACGGGTGAGGGTACGGCGTAGGTTATGGGTTAGGGTTAGGGTTAGGGTTAGGGTTAGGGTACGGCTTAGGATACGGGTTAGGGTACGGGTGAGGGTACGGCGTTGGTTATGGGTTAGGGTTAGGGTTAGTGTTAGGGTTATGGTACGGCTTAGGTTATGGGATAGGGTACAGGTGAGGGTATGGCATAGGGTAGGGGTTAGGGTTAGGGTTAGGGTTAGGGTTAGGGTTAGGGTACGGCTTAGGGTACGGGTGAGGCTATGGGTGAGGATACTGCGTAGGGTATTGGTTAGGGTTAGGGTACGGCTTAGGATACGGGTTAGGGTACGTGTTAGGGTATGGCGTACGATGTGGGTTAGGGTTAGGGTTAGGGTTAGGGTTAGGGTTAGGGTACGGCTTAGGGTACGGGTTAGGGTACGGGTGAGGGTACGGCGTAGCATATGTTTTAGGGTTAGGGTTAGGGTACGGCTTAGGGTACGGGTTAGGGTACGGGTGAGGGTACGGTGTAGGTTATGGGTTAGGGTTAGGGTTAGGGTTAGGGTTAGTTTTAGGGTTAGGGATTGGTTTAGGGTACGGGTTAGGATTAGCATACGTGTTCGGGTTAGGGTTTTGGTTAGGGTTAGGGTACGCGTTAGGGTTAGGGTATGGGTTAGGTTTAGGGTACACTTTAGGATTAGGGTATTTATTAAACCTATCCCACTCTCTAGATACCACTTAGCACGTAAAGGAATATTATTTGGGGTTCAGCCATGGAGAAGATTTTAGTCACTAGGATAAGATAAAGAATAAACACATTATAAAAAAATCACATAAGGTTTTCTTTTTAACCTGTTCCTTAAAACACTAGTGTTTAGGAAATCTAATGGAGGCAAAAGCAGTAAAGGGTAGTTTAGGGTTAGGGTTAGGGTTAGGGTTAGGGGAGGGCTTAGGATACCGGTGAGGGAACTGGTGAGGGTACTGCGTAGGTTATTGGTTAGGGTTAGGGTACGGCTTAGGATACGGGTTAGGATATGGGTTAGGTTACGGCGTTGGGTATGGGTGAGGGTTAGGGTTAGGGTTAGGGTAAGGCTTTGGGTACGGGTTAGGGTACGGGTGAGGGTACGGCGTAGGGTAGAGGTTAGGGTTAGGTTTAGGGTTAGGGTACGGCTTAGGATACGGGTTAGGGTATGGGTGAGGGTACTGCGTAGCGTATGGGTTAGGGTTAGGGTTAGGGTTAGGGTTAGTTTTAGGGTTAGGGATTGGTTTAGGGTACGGGTGAGGATTAGCGTACGTGTTAGGGTTAGGGTTTGGGTTAGGGTTAAGGTACGCATTAGGGTTAGGGTTAGGGTACACGTTAGGATTAGGGTATTTATTAAACCTATCCCACTCTCTAGATACCACTTAGCACGTAAAGGAATATTATTTAGGGTCCAGCCATGGAGAAGATTTTCGTTACTAGGATAAGATAAAGAATAAACACATTATAAAAAATCACATTAGGATTTTCTTTTTAACCTGTTCCTTAAAACACTAGTGCTTAGGAAATCTAATGGAGGCAAAAGCAGTCAAGGGTAGTTTAGGGTTAGGGTTAGGGTTAGGGTTAGTGTTAGGGTTAGGGTACGGCTTAGGGTATGGGATAGGGTATGGGTGAGGGTACGGCATAGGGTAGGGTTTAGGGTTAGGGTTAGTGTTAAGGTTAGGGTTAGGGTATGGCTTAGGGTACGGGTGAGGGTACTGTGTAGGTCATTGGTTAGGGTTAGGTTAAGGCTTAGGATACAGGTTATTGTATGGGTTAGGGTACGGCGCAGGGTATGGGTAAGGGTTAGGGTTAGGGTTAGGTTTAGAGTTAGGGTACGGCTTAGGGTACGGGTTAGGGTACGGGTGAGGGTACGGCGTAGGGTATGGGTTAGGGTTAGGGTTAGGGTTAGTGTTAGTGTTAGGGTTAGGGTACGGCTTAGCGTATGGGATAGGGTACGGGTGAGGGTACGGCGTAGGGTAGGGGTTAGGGTTAGAGTTAGGGTTGGGGTTAGGGTACGGCTTAGGGTACGGGTGAGGGTACGGGTGAGGGTACTGCGTAGGGTATTGGTTAGGGTTAGGATACGGCTTAGGATACGGGTTAGGGTACGGGTTAGGGTATGGCATAGGGTATGGGTTAGGGTTAGGGTTAGGGTTAGGGTTAGGGTTAGCGTACGGCTTAGGATACGGGTTAGGATACGGGTGAGGGTACGGCGTAGCGTATGGGTTAGGGTTAGGGTTAGGGTACGTCTTAGGGTACGGGTTAGGGTACGGGTGAGGGTACGGCGTAGGGTAAGGTTTAGGGTTAGGGTTAGGGTTAGGGTTAGTTTTAGGGTTAGGGATTGGTTTAGGGTACGGGTTAGGATTAGCGTACGTGTTAGGGTTAGGTTTTCGGTTAGGGTTAGGGTACGCGTTAGGGTTAGGGTATGGGTTAGGGTTAGGGTACACGTTAGGATTAGGGTATTTATTAAACCTATCCCACTCTCTAGATACCACTTAGCACGTAAAGGAATATTATTAGGGATCCAGCCATGGAGAAGATTTTAGTCACTAGGATAAGATAAAGAATAAACACATTATAAAAAAATCACATTAGGATTTTCTTTTTAACCTGTTCCTTAAAACACTAGTGCTTAGGAAATCTAATAGAGGCAAAAGCAATCAAGGGTAGTTTAGGGTTAGGGTTAGGGTTAGGGTTAGTGTTAGGGTTAGGGTACGGCTTAGGGTATGGGATAGGGTACGGGTGAGGGTACGGCGTAGGGTAGGGGTTAGGGTTAGGCTTAGGGCTATGGTTAGGGTATGGCTTAGGGTACGGGTGAGGGTACGGGTGAGGGTACTGCGTAGGGTATTGCTTAGGGTTAGGGTACGGCTTAGGATACGTGTTAGGGTACGGTTTAGGGTACGGCGTAGAGTGTGGGTTAGGGTTAGGGTTAGTGTTAGGGTTAGGGTTACGGTACTTCTTAGGGTACGTGTTAGGGTACGGGTGAGGGTACGGCGTAGGTTATGGGTTAGGGTTAGGGTTAGGGTTAGGGTTAGGGTACGGCTTAGGATACGGGTTAGGGTACGGGTGAGGGTACGGCGTAGGTTATGGGTTAGGGTTAGGGTTAGTGTTAGGGTTATGGTACGGCTTAGGTTATGGGATAGGGTACAGGTGAGGGTATGGCATAGGGTAGGTGTTAGGGTTAGGTTTAGGGTTAGGATTAGGGTTAGGGTACGGCTTAGGTCACGGGTGAGGCTATGGGTGAGGATACTGCGTAGGGTATTGGTTAGGGTTAGGGTACGGCTTAGGATACGGGTTAGGGTACGTGTTAGGGTATGGCGTACGGTATGGGTTAGGGTTAGGGTTAGGGTTAGGGTTAGGGTACGGCTTAGGGTACGGGTTAGGGTACGGGTGAGGTTACGGCGTAGGGTATAGTTTAGGGTTAGTGTTAGGGTTAGGGTACGGCTTAGGATACGGGTTAGGGTACGGGTGAGGGTACGGCGTAGCATATGGTTTAGGGTTAGTGTTAGGGTACGGCTTAGGGTACGGGTTAGGGTACGGGTGAGGGTACGGTGTAGGTTATGGGTTAGGGTTAGGGTTAGGGTTAGGGTTAGTTTTAGGGTTATGGATTGGTTTAGGGTACGGGTTAGGATTAGCATACGTGTTCGGGTTAGGGTTTTGGTTAGGGTTAGGGTACGCGTTAGGGTTAGGGTATGGGTTAGGTTTAGGGTACACTTTAGGATTAGGGTATTTATTAAACCTATCCCACTCTCTAGATACCACTTAGCACGTAAAGGAATATTATTTGGGGTTCAGCCATGGAGAAGATTTTAGTCACTAGGATAAGATAAAGAATAAACACATTATAAAAAAATCACATAAGGTTTTCTTTTTAACCTGTTCCTTAAAACACTAGTGTTTAGGAAATCTAATGGAGGCAAAAGCAGTAAAGGGTAGTTTAGGGTTAGGGTTAGGGTTAGGGTTAGGGTAGGGCTTAGGATACCGGTGAGGGTACTGGTGAGGGTACTGCGTAGGTTATTGGTTAGGGTTAGGGTACGGCTTAGGATACGGGTTAGGATATGGGTTAGGTTACGGCGTTGGGTATGGGTGAGGGTTAGGGTTAGGGTTAGGGTAAGGCTTTGGGTACGGGTTAGGGTACGGGTGAGGGTACGGCGTAGGGTAGAGGTTAGGGTTAGGTTTAGGGTTAGGGTACGGCTTAGGATACGGGTTAGGGTATGGGTGAGGGTACGGCGTAGCGTATGGGTTAGGGTTAGGGTTAGGGTTAGGGTTAGTTTTAGGGTTAGGGATTGGTTTAGGGTACGGGTGAGGATTAGCGTACGTGTTAGGGTTAGGGTTTGGGTTAGGGTTAGGGTACACGTTAGGATTAGGGTATTTATTAAACCTATCCCACTCTCTAGATACCACTTAGCACGTAAAGGAATATTATTTAGGGTCCAGCCATGGAGAAGATTTTCGTTACTAGGATAAGATAAAGAATAAACACATTATAAAAAAATCACATTAGGATTTTCTTTTTAACCTGTTCCTTAAAACACTAGTGCTTAGGAAATCTAATGGAGGCAAAAGCAGTCAAGGGTAGTTTAGGGTTAGGGTTAGGGTTAGGGTTAGTGTTAGGGTTAGGGTACGGCTTAGGGTATGGGATAGGGTATGGGTGAGGGTACGGCATAGGGTAGGGTTTAGGGTTAGGGTTAGTGTTAGGGTTAGGGTTAGGGTATGACTTAGGGTACGGGTGAGGGTACTGTGTAGGTCATTGGTTAGGGTTAGGTTAAGGCTTAGGATACAGGTTATTGTATGGTTTAGGGTACGGCGCAGGGTATGGGTAAGGGTTAGGGTTAGGGTTAGGGTTAGAGTTAGGGTACGGCTTAGGGTACGGGTTAGGGTACGGGTGAGGGTACGGCGTAGTGTATAGGTTAGGGTTAGGGTTAGGGTACGGCTTTGGGTACGGGTTAGGTTACGGGTGAGGGTACGGCGTAGGGTATGGGTTAGGGTTAGGGTTAGGGTTAGTGTTAGTGTTAGGGTTAGGGTACGGCTTAGCGTATGGGATAGGGTACGGGTGAGGGTACGGCGTAGGGTAGGGGTTAGGATTAGAGTTAGGGTTAGGGTTGGGGTTAGGGTACGGCTTAGGGTACGGGTGAGGGTATGGGTGAGGGTACTGCGTAGGGTATTGGTTAGGGTTAGGATACGGCTTAGGATACGGGTTAGGGTACGGGTTAGGGTATGGCGTAGGGTATGTGTTAGGGTTAGGGTTAGGGTTAGGGTTAGGGTACGGCTTAGGATACGGGTTAGGGTACGGGTGAGGGTACGGCGTAGCGTATGGGTTAGGGTTAGGGTTAGGGTACGTCTTAGGGTACGGGTTAGGGTACGGGTGAGGGTACGGCGTAGGGTAAGGTTTAGGGTTAGGGTTAGTTTTAGGGTTAGGGATTGGTTTAGGGTACGGGTTAGGATTAGCGTACGTGTTAGGGTTAGGTTTTCGGTTAGGGTTAGGTTACGCGTTAGGGTTAGGGTATGGGTTAGGGTTAGGGTACACGTTAGGATTAGGGTATTTATTAAACCTATCCCACTCTCTAGATACCACTTAGCACGTAAAGGAATATTATTAGGGATCCAGCCATGGAGAAGATTTTAGTCACTAGGATAAGATAAAGAATAAACACATTATAAAAAAATCACATTAGGATTTTCTTTTTAACCTGTTCCTTAAAACACTAGTGTTTAGGAAATCTAATACAGGCAAAAGCAATCAAGGGTAGTTTAGGGTTAGGGTTAGGGTTAGGGTTAGTGTTAGGGTTAGGGTACGGCTTAGGGTATGGGATAGGGTATGGGTGAGGGTACGGCGTAGGGTAGGGGTTAGGGTTAGGGTTAGGGTTAGGGTTAGGGTATGGCTTAGGGTACGGGTGAGGGTACGGGTGAGGGTACTGCGTAGGGTATTGGTTAGGGTTAGGGTACGGCTTAGGATACGTGTTAGGGTACGGGTTAGGGTACGGCGTAGAGTGTGGGTTAAGGTTAGGGTTAGTGTTAGGGTTAGGGTTACGGTACGTCTTAGGGTATGTGTTAGGGTACGGGTGAGGGTACGGCGTAGGTTATGCGTTAGGGTTAGGGTTAGGGTTAGGGTTAGGGTACGGCTTAGGATACGGGTTAGGGTACGGGTGAGGGTACGGCGTAGGTTATGGGTTAGGGTTAGGGTTAGTGTTAGGGTTATGGTACGGCTTAGGTTATGGGATAGGGTACAGGTGAGGGTATGGCATAGGGTAGGGGTTAGGGTTAGGGTTAGGGTTAGGGTTAGGGTTAGGGTACGGCTTAGGGTACGGGTGAGGCTATGGGTGAGGATACTGCGTAGGGTATTGGTTAGGGTTAGGGTACGGCTTAGGATACGGGTTAGGGTACGTGTTAGGGTATGGCGTACGGTATGGGTTAGGGTTAGGGTTAGGGTTAGGGTTAGGGTACGGCTTAGGGTACGGGTTAGGGTACGGGTGAGGTTACGGCGAAGGGTATAGTTTAGGGTTAGGGTTAGGGTTAGGGTACGGCTTAGGATACGGGTTAGGGTACGGGTGAGGGTACGGCGTAGCATATGTTTTAGGGTTAGGGTTAGGGTACGGCTTAGGGTACGGGTTAGGGTACGGGTGAGGGTACGGTGTAGGTTATGGGTTAGGGTTAGGGTTAGGGTTAGGGTTAGTTTTAGGGTTAGGGATTGGTTTAGGGTACGGGTTAGGATTAGCATACGTGTTCGGGTTAGGGTTTTGGTTAGGGTTAGGGTACGCGTTAGGGTTAGGGTATGGGTTAGGTTTAGGGTACACTTTAGGATTAGGGTATTTATTAAACCTATCCCACTCTCTAGATACCACTTAGCACGTAAAGGAATATTATTTGGGGTTCAGCCATGGAGAAGATTTTAGTCACTAGGATAAGATAAAGAATAAACACATTATAAAAAAATCACATAAGGTTTTCTTTTTAACCTGTTCCTTAAAACACTAGTGTTTAGGAAATCTAATGGAGGCAAAAGCAGTAAAGGGTAGTTTAGGGTTAGGGTTAGGGTTAGGGTTAGGGGAGGGCTTAGGATACCGGTGAGGGTACTGGTGAGGGTACTGCGTAGGTTATTGGTTAGGGTTAGGGTACGGCTTAGGATACGGGTTAGGATATGGGTTAGGTTACGGCGTTGGGTATGGGTGAGGCTTAGGGTTAGGGTTAGGGTAAGGCTTTGGGTACGAGTTAGGGTACGGGTGAGGGTACGGCGTAGGATAGAGGTTAGGGTTAGGTTTAGGGTTAGGGTACGGCTTAGGATACGGGTTAGGGTATGGGTGAGGGTACGGCGTAGCGTATGGGTTAGGGTTAGGGTTAGGGTTAGGGTTAGTTTTAGGGTTAGGGATTGGTTTAGGGTACGGGTGAGGATTAGCGTACGTGTTAGGGTTAGGGTTTGGGTTAGGGTTAGGGTACGCATTAGGGTTAGGGTTAGGGTACACGTTAGGATTAGGGTATTTATTAAACCTATCCCACTCTCTAGATACCACTTAGCACGTAAAGGAATATTATTTAGGGTCCAGCCATGGAGAAGATTTTCGTTACTAGGATAAGATAAAGAATAAAAACATTATAAAAAAATCACATTAGGATTTTCTTTTTAACCTGTTCCTTAAAACACTAGTGCTTAGGAAATCTAATGGAGGCAAAAGCAGTCAAGGGTAGTTTAGGGTTAGGGTTAGGGTTAGGGTTAGTGTTAGGGTTAGGGTACGGCTTAGGGTATGGGATAGGGTATGGTTGAGGGTACGGCATAGGGTAGGGTTTAGGGTTAGGGTTAGTGTTAGGGTTAGGGTTAGGGTATGGCTTAGGGTACGGGTGAGGGTACTGTGTAGGTCATTGGTTAGGGTTAGGTTAAGGCTTAGGATACAGGTTATTGTATGGGTTAGGGTACGGCGCAGGGTATGGGTAAGGGTTAGGGTTAGGGTTAGGGTTAGAGTTAGGGTACGGCTTAGGGTACGGGTTAGGGTACGGGTGAGGGTACGGCGTAGTGTATAGGTTAGGGTTAGTGTTAGGGTACGGCTTTGGGTACGGGTTAGGTTACGGGTGAGGGTACGGCGTAGGTTATGGGTTAGGGTTAGGGTTAGGGTTAGTGTTAGTGTTAGGGTTAGGGTACGGCTTAGCGTATGGGATAGGGTACGGGTGAGGGTACGGCGTAGGGTAGGGGTTAGGGTTAGAGTTAGGGTTAGGGTTGGGGTTAGGGTACGGCTTAGGGTACGGGTGAGGGTACGGGTGAGGGTACTGCGTAGGGTATTGGTTAGGGTTAGGATACGGCTTAGGATACGGGTTAGGGTACGGGTTAGGGTATGGCGTAGGGTATGTGTTAGGGTTAGGGTTAGGGTTAGGGTTAGGGTTAGGGTACGGCTTAGGATACAGGTTAGGGTACGGGTGAGGGTACGGCGTAGCGTATGGGTTAGGGTTAGGGTTAGGGTACGTCTTAGGGTACGGGTTAGGGTACGGGTGAGGGTACGGCGTAGGGTAAGGTTTAGGGTTAGGGTTAGGGTTAGGGTTAGTTTTAGGGTTAGGGATTGGTTTAGGGTACGGGTTAGGATTAGCGTACGTGTTAGGGTTAGGTTTTCGGTTAGGGTTAGGGTACGCGTTAGGGTTAGGGTATTTATTAAACCTATCCCACTCTCTAGATACCACTTAGCACGTAAAGGAATATTATTAGGGATCCAGCCATGGAGAAGATTTTAGTCACTAGGATAAGATAAAGAATAAACACATTATAAAAAAATCACATTAGGATTTTCTTTTTAACCTGTTCCTTAAAACACTAGTGCTTAGGAAATCTAATAGAGGCAAAAGCAATCAAGGGTAGTTTAGGGTTAGGGTTAGGGTTAGGGTTAGTGTTAGGGTTAGGGTACGGCTTAGGGTATGGGATAGGGTACGGGTGAGGGTACGGCGTAGGGTAGGGGTTAAGGTTAGGCTTAGGGTTATGGTTAGGGTATGGCTTAGGGTACGGGTGAGGGTACGGGTGAGGGTACTGCGTAGGGTATTGCTTAGGGTTAGGGTACGGCTTAGGATACGTGTTAGGGTACGGGTTAGGGTACGGCGTAGAGTGTGGGTTAGGTTTAGGGTTAGTGTTAGGGTTAGGGTTACGGTACGTCTTAGGGTACGTGTTAGGGTACGGGTGAGGGTACGGCGTAGGTTATGGGTTAGGGTTAGGGTTAGGGTTAGGGTACGGCTTAGGATACGGGTTAGGGTACGGGTGAGGGTACGGCGTAGGTTATGGGTTAGGGTTAGGGTTAGTGTTAGGGTTATGGTATGGCTTAGGTTATGGGATAGGGTACAGGTGAGGGTATGGCATAGGGTAGGTGTTAGGTTTAGGGTTAGGGTTAGGGTTAGGGTTAGGGTACGGCTTAGGGCACGGGTGAGGCTATGGGTGAGGATACTGCGTAGGGTATTGGTTAGGGTTAGGGTACGGCTTAGGATACGGGTTAGGGTACGTGTTAGGGTATGGCGTACGGTATGGGTTAGGGTTAGGGTTAGGGTTAGGGTTAGGGTTAGGGTTAGGGTACGGCTTAGGGTACGGGTTAGGGTACGGGTGAGGTTACGGCGTAGGGTATAGTTTAGGGTTAGTGTTAGGGTTAGGGTACGGCTTAGGATACGGGTTAGCGTACGGGTGAGGGTACGGCTTAGGGTACGGGTTAGGGTACGGGTGAGGGTACGGTGTAGGTTATGGGTTAGGGTTAGGGTTAGGGTTAGGGTTAGTTTTAGGGTTAGGGTTTGGTTTAGGGTACGGGTTAGGATTAGCATACGTGTTCGGGTTAGGGTTTTGGTTAGGGTTAGGGTACGCGTTAGGGTTAGGGTATGGGTTAGGTTTAGGGTACACTTTAGGATTAGGGTATTTATTAAACCTATCCCACTCTCTAGATACCACTTAGCACGTAAAGGAATATTATTTGGGGTTCAGCCATGGAGAAGATTTTAGTCACTAGGATAAGATAAAGAATAAACACATTATAAAAAAATCACATAAGGTTTTCTTTTTAACCTGTTCCTTAAAACACTAGTGTTTAGGAAATCTAATGGAGGCAAAAGCAGTAAAGGGTAGTTTAGGGTTAGGGTTAGGGTTAGGGTTAGGGTAGGGCTTAGGATACTGGTGAGGGTACTGGTGAGGGTACTGCGTAGGTTATTGGTTAGGGTTAGGGTACGGCTTAGGATACGGGTTAGGATATGGGTTAGGTTATGGCGTTGGGTATGGGTGAGGGTTAGGGTTAGGGTTAGGGTAAGGCTTTGGGTACGGGTTAGGGTACGGGTGAGGGTACGGCGTAGGGTAGAGGTTAGGGTTAGGTTTAGGGTTAGGGTACGGCTTAGGATACGGGTTACGGTATGGGTGAGGGTACGGCGTAGCGTATGGGTTAGGGTTAGGGTTAGGGTTAGGGTTTGTTTTAGGGTTAGGGATTGGTTTAGGGTACGGGTGAGGATTAGCGTACGTGTTAGGGTTAGGGTTTGGGTTAGGGTTAGGGTACGCATTAGGGTTAGGGTTAGGGTACACGTTAGGATTAGGGTATTTATTAAACCTATCCCACTCTCTAGATACCACTTAGCACGTAAAGGAATATTATTTAGGGTCCAGCCATGGAGAAGATTTTCGTTACTAGGATAAGATAAAGAATAAACACATTATAAAAAAATCACATTAGGATTTTCTTTTTAACCTGTTCCTTAAAACACTAGTGCTTAGGAAATCTAATGGAGGCAAAAGCAGTCAAGGGTAGTTTAGGGTTAGGGTTAGGGTTAGGGTTAGTGTTAGGGTTAGGGTACGGCTTAGGGTATGGGATAGGGTATGGGTGAGGGTACGGCATAGTGTAGGGTTTAGGGTTAGGGTTAGTGTTAGGGTTAGGGTTAGGGTATGGCTTAGGGTACGGGTGAGGGTACTGTGTAGGTCATTGGTTAGGGTTAGGTTAAGGCTTAGGATACAGGTTATTGTATGGGTTAGGGTACGGCGCAGGGTATGGGTAAGGGTTAGGGTTAGGGTTAGGGTTAGAGTTAGGGTACGGCTTAGGGTACGGGTTAGGGTACGGGCGAGGGTACGGCGTAGTGTATAGGTTAGGGTTAGGGTTAGGGTACGGCTTTGGGTACGGGTTAGGTTACGGGTGAGGGTACGGCGTAGGGTATGGGTTAGGGTTAGGGTTAGGGTTAGTGTTAGTGTTAGGGTTAGGGTACGGCTTAGCGTATGGGATAGGGTACGGGTGAGGGTACGGCCTAGGGTAGGGGTTAGGGTTAGAGTTAGGGTTAGGGTTGGGGTTAGGGTACGGCTTAGGGTACGGGTGAGGGTACGGGTGAGGGTACTGCGTAGGGTATTGTTTAGGGTTAGGATACGGCTTAGGATACGGGTTAGGGTACGGGTTATGGTATGGCGTAGGGTATGGGTTAGGGTTAGGGTTAGGGTTAGGGTTAGGGTACGGCTTAGAATATGGGTTAGGGTACGGGTGAGGGTACGGCGTAGCGTATGGGTTAGGGTTAGGGTTAGGGTACGTCTTAGGGTACCGGTTAGGGTACGGGTGAGGGTACGGCGTAGGGTAAGGGATAGGGTTAGGTTTAGGGTTAGGGTTAGTTTTAGGGTTAGGGATTGGTTTAGGGTACGGGTTAGGATTAGCGTACGTGTTAGGGTTAGGTTTTTTGTTAGGGTTAGGGTACGCGTTAGGGTTAGGGTATGGGTTAGGTTTAGGGTACACGTTAGGATTAGGGTATTTATTAAACCTATCCCACTCTCTAGATACCACTTAGCACGTAAAGGAATATTATTAGGGATCCAGCCATGGAGAAGATTTTAGTCACTAGGATAAGATAAAGAATAAACACATTATAAAAAAATCACATCAGGATTTTCTTTTTAACCTGTTCCTTAAAACACTAGTGCTTAGGAAATCTAATAGAGGCAAAAGCAATCAAGGGTAGTTTAGGGTTAGGGTTAGGGTTAGGGTTAGTGTTAGGGTTAGGGTACGGCTTAGGGTATGGGATAGGGTACGGGTGAGGGTACGGCGTAGGGTAGGGGTTAGGGTAAGGGTTAGGGTACGGCTTAGGGTACGGGTTAGGTTACGGGTGAGGGTACGGCGTAGGGTATGGGTTATGGTTAGGGTTAGGGTTAGTGTTAGTGTTAGGGTTAGGGTACGGCTTAGCGTATGGGATAGGGTACGGGTGAGGGTACGGCATAGGGTAGGGGTTAGGGTTAGGGTTAGGGTTAGGGTTAGGGTATGGCTTAGGGTACGGGTGAGGGTACGGGTGAGGGTACTGCGTAGGGTATTGGTTAGGGTTAGGGTACGGCTTAGGATACGTGTTAGGGTACGGGTTAGGGTACGGCGTAGAGTGTGGGTTAAGGTTAGGGTTAGTGTTAGGGTTAGGGTTACGGTACGTCTTAGGGTATGTGTTAGGGTACGGGTGAGGGTACGGCGTAGGTTATGGGTTAGGGTTAGGGTTAGGGTTAGGGTACGGCTTAGGATACGGGTTAGGGTACGGGTGAGGGTACGGCGTAGGTTATGCGTTAGGGTTAGGGTTAGTGTTAGGGTTATGGTACGGCTTAGGTTATGGGATAGGGTACAGGTGAGGGTATGGCATAGGGTAGGGGTTAGGGTTAGGGTTAGGGTTAGGGTTAGGGTTAGGGTACGGCTTAGGGTACGGGTGAGGCTATGGGTGAGGATACTGCGTAGGGTATTGGTTAGGGTTAGGGTACGGCTTAGGATACGGGTTAGGGTACGTGTTAGGGTATGGCGTACGGTATGGGTTAGGGTTAGGGTTAGGGTTAGGGTTAGGTTTAGGGTTAGGGTACGGCTTAGGGTACGGGTTATGGTACGGGTGAGGTTACGGCGTAGGGTATAGTTTAGGGTTAGGGTTAGGGTTAGTGTACGGCTTAGGATACGGGTTAGGGTACGGGTGAGGGTACGGCTTAGGGTACGGGTTAGGGTACGGGTGAGGGTACGGTGTAGGTTATGAGTTAGGGTTAGGGTTAGGGTTAGGGTTAGTTTTAGGGTTAGGGATTGGTTTAGGGTACGGGTTAGGATTAGCATACGTGTTCGGGTTAGGGTTTTGGTTAGTGTTAGGGTACGCGTTAGGGTTAGGGTATGGGTTAGGTTTAGTGTACACTTTAGGATTAGGGTATTTATTAAACCTATCCCACTCTCTAGATACCACTTAGCACGTAAAGGAATATTATTTGGGGTTCAGCCATGGAGAAGATTTTAGTCACTAGGATAAGATAAAGAATAAACACATTATAAAAAAATCACATAAGGTTTTCTTTTTAACCTGTTCCTTAAAACACTAGTGTTTAGGAAATCTAATGGAGGCAAAAGCAGTAAAGGGTAGTTTAGGGTTAGGGTTAGGGTTAGGGTTAGGGTAGGGCTTAGGATACCGGTGAGGGTACTGGTGAGGGTACTGCGTAGGTTATTGGTTAGGGTTAGGGTACGGCTTAGGATACGGGTTAGGATATGGGTTAGGTTACGGCGTTGGGTATGGGTGAGGGTTAGGGTTAGGGTTAGGGTAAGGCTTTGGGTACGGGTTAGGGTACGGGTGAGGGTACGGCGTAGGGTAGAGGTTAGGGTTAGGTTTAGGGTTAGGGTACGGCTTAGGATACGGGTTAGGGTATGGGTGAGGGTACGGCGTAGCGTATGGGTTAGGGTTAGGGTTAGGGTTAGGGTTAGTTTTAGGGTTAGGGATTGGTTTAGGGTACGGGTGAGGATTAGCGTACGTGTTAGGGTTAGGGTTTGGGTTAGGGTTAGGGTATGCATTAGGGTTAGGGTTAGGGTACACGTTAGGATTAGGGTATTTATTAAACCTATCCCACTCTCTAGATACCACTTAGCACGTAAAGGAATATTATTTAGGGTCCAGCCATGGAGAAGATTATCGTTACTAGGATAAGATAAAGAATAAACACATTATAAAAAAATCACATTAGGATTTTCTTTTTAACCTGTTCCTTAAAACACTAGTGCTTAGGAAATCTAATGGAGGCAAAAGCAGTCAAGGGTAGTTTAGGGTTAGGGTTAGGGTTAGGGTTAGTGTTAGGGTTAGGGTACGGCTAAGGTTATGGGATAGGGTATGGGTGAGGGTACGGCATAGGGTAGGGTTTAGGGTTAGGGTTAGTGTTAGGGTTAGGGTTAGGGTATGGCTTAGGGTACGGGTGAGGGTACTGTGTAGGTCATTGGTTAGGGTTAGGTTAAGGCTTAGGATACAGGTTATTGTATGGGTTAGGGTACGGCGCAGGGTATGGGTAAGGGTTAGGGTTAGGGTTAGGGTTAGAGTTAGGGTACGGCTTAGGGTACGGGTTAGGGTATGGGTGAGGGTACGGCGTAGTGTATAGGTTAGGGTTAGTGTTAGGGTACGGCTTTGGGTACGGGTTAGGTTACGGGTGAGGGTACGGCGTAGGGTATGGGTTAGGGTTAGGGTTAGGGTTAGTGTTAGTGTTAGGGTTAGGGTACGGCTTAGCGTATGGGATAGGGTACGGGTGAGGGTACGGCGTAGGGTAGGGGTTAGGGTTAGAGTTAGGGTTAGGGTTGGGGTTAGGGTACGGCTTAGGGTACGGGTGAGGGTACGGGTGAGGGTACTGCGTAGGGTATTGGTTAGGGTTAGGATACGGCTTAGGATACGGGTTAGGGTACGGGTTAGGGTATGGCGTAGGGTATGGGTTAGTGTTAGGGTTAGGGTTAGGGTTAGGGTTAGGGTACGGCTTAGGATACGGGTTATGGTACGGGTGAGGGTACGGCGTAGCGTATGGGTTAGGGTTAGGGTTAGGGTACGTCTTAGGGTACGGGTTAGGGTACGGGTGAGGGTACGGCGTAGGGTAAGGTTTAGGGTTAGGGTTAGGGTTAGGGTTAGTTTTAGGGTTAGGGATTGGTTTAGGGTACGGGTTAGGATTAGCGTACCTGTTAGGGTTAGGTTTTCGGTTAGGGTTAGGGTACGCGTTAGGGTTAGGGTATGGGTTAGGGTTAGGGTACACGTTAGGATTAGGGTATTTATTAAACCTATCCCACTCTCTAGATACCACTTAGCACGTAAAGGAATATTATTAGGGATCCAGCCATGGAGAAGATTTTAGTCACTAGGATAAGATAAAGAATAAACACATTATAAAAAAATCACATTAGGATTTTCTTTTTAACCTGTTCCTTAAAACACTAGTGCTTAGGAATTCTAATGGAGGCAAAAGCAGTCAAGGGTAGTTTAGGGTTAGGGTTAGGGTTAGGGTTAGTGTTAGGGTTAGGGTACGGCTTAGGGTATGGGATAGGGTATGGGTGAGGGTACGGCATAGGGTAGGGTTTAGGGTTAGGGTTAGTGTTAGGGTTAGGGTTAGGGTATGGCTTAGGGTACGGGTGAGGGTACTGTGTAGGTCATTGGTTAGGGTTAGGTTAAGGCTTAGGATACAGGTTATTGTATGGGTTAGGGTACGGCGCAGGGTATGGGTAAGGGTTAGGGTTAGGGCTAGGGTTAGAGTTAGGGTAGGCTTAGGGTACGGGTTAGGGTGCGGGTGAGGGTACGGCGTAGTGTATAGGTTAGGGTTAGGGTTAGGGTACGGCTTAGGGTACGGGTTAGGTTACGGGTGAGGGTACGGCGTAGGGTATGGGTTAGGGTTAGGGTTAGGGTTAGGGTTAGTGTTAGGGTTAGGGTACGGCTTAGGGTATGGGATAGGGTACGGGTGAGGGTACGGCGTAGGGTAGGGGTTAAGGTTAGGCTTAGGGTTATGGTTAGGGTATGGCTTAGGGTACGGGTGAGGGTACGGGTGAGGGTACTGCGTAGGGTATTGCTTAGGGTTAGGGTACGGCTTAGGATACGTGTTAGGGTACGGGTTAGGGTACGGCTTAGAGTGTGGGTTAGGGTTAGGGTTAGTGTTAGGGTTAGGGTTACGGTACGTCTTAGGGTACGTGTTAGGGTACGGGTGAGGGTACGGCGTAGGTTATGGGTTAGGGTTAGGGTTAGGGTTAGGGTACGGCTTAGTATACGGGTTAGGGTACGGGTGAGGGTACGGCGTAGGTTATGGGTTAGGGTTAGGGTTAGTGTTAGGGTTATGGTATGGCTTAGGTTATGGGATAGGGTACAGGTGAGGGTATGGCATAGGGTAGGTGTTAGGGTTAGGGTTAGGGTTAGGGTTAGGGTTAGGGTACGGCTTAGGGCACGGGTGAGGCTATGGGTGAGGATACTGCGTAGGGTATTGGTTAGGGTTAGGGTACGGCTTAGGATACGGGTTAGGGTACGTGTTAGGATATGGCGTACGGTATGGGTTAGGGTTAGGGTTAGGGTTAGGGTTAGGGTTAGGGTTAGGGTACGGCTTAGGGTACGGGTTAGGGTACGGGTGAGGTTACGGCATAGGGTATAGTTTAGGGTTAGTGTTAGGGTTAGGGTACGGCTTAGGATACGGGTTAGGGTACGGGTGAGGGTACGGCGTAGCATATGGTTTAGGGTTAGGGTTAGGGTACGGCTTAGGGTACGGGTTAGGGTACGGGTGAGGGTACGGTGTAGGTTATGGGTTAGGGTTAGGGTTAGGGTTAGGGTTAGTTTTAGGGTTAGGGATTGGTTTAGGGTACGGGTTAGGATTAGCATACGTGTTCGGGTTAGGGTTTTGGTTAGGGTTAGGGTACGCGTTAGGGTTAGGGTATGGGTTAGGTTTAGGGTACACTTTAGGATTAGGGTATTTATTAAACCTATCCCACTCTCTAGATACCACTTAGCACGTAAAGGAATATTATTTGGGGTTCAGCCATGGAGAAGATTTTAGTCACTAGGATAAGATAAAGAATAAACACATTATAAAAAAATCACATAAGGTTTTCTTTTTAACCTGTTCCTTAAAACACTAGTGTTTAGGAAATCTAATGGAGGCAAAAGCAGTAAAGGGTAGTTTAGGGTTAGGGTTAGGGTTAGGGTTATGGGAGGGCTTAGGATACCGGTGAGGGTACTGGTGAGGGTACTGCGTAGGTTATTGGTTAGGGTTAGGATACGGCTTAGGATACGGGTTAGGATATGGGTTAGGTTACGGCGTTGGGTATGGGTGAGGGTTAGGGTTAGGGTTAGGGTAAGGCTTTGGGTACGGGTTAGGGTACGGGTGAGGGTACGGCGTGGGGTAGAGGTTAGGGTTAGGTTTAGGGTTAGGGTACGGCTTAGGATACGGGTTAGGGTATGGGTGAGGGTACGGCGTAGCGTATGGGTTAGGGTTAGGGTTAGGGTTAGGGTTAGTTTTAGGGTTAGGGATTGGTTTAGGGTACGGGTGAGGATTAGCGTACGTGTTAGGGTTAGGGTTTGGGTTAGGGTTAGGGTACGCATTAGGGTTAGGGTTAGGGTACACGTTAGGATTAGGGTATTTATTAAACCTATCCCACTCTCTAGATACCACTTAGCACGTAAAGGAATATTATTTAGGGTCCAGCCATGGAGAAGATTTTCGTTACTAGGATAAGATAAAGAATAAACACATTATAAAAAAATCACATTAGGATTTTCTTTTTAACCTGTTCCTTAAAACACTAGTGCTTAGGAAATCTAATGGAGGCAAAAGCAGTCAAGGGTAGTTTAGGGTTAGGGTTAGGGTTAGGGTTAGTGTTAGGGTTAGGGTACGGCTTAGGGTATGGGATAGGGTATGGGTGAGGGTACGGCATAGGGTAGGGTTTAGGGTTAGGGTTAGTGTTAGGGTTAGGGTTAGGGTATGGCTTAGGGTACGGGTGAGGGTACTGTGTAGGTCATTGGTTAGGGTTAGGTTAAGGCTTAGGATACAGGTTATTGTATGGGTTAGGGTACGGCGCAGGGTATGGGTAAGGTTTAGGGTTAGGGTTAGGGTTAGAGTTAGGGTACGGCTTAGGGTACGGGTTAGGGTACGGGTGAGGGTACGGCGTAGTGTATAGGTTAGGGTTAGGGTTAGGGTACGGCTTTGGGTACGGGTTAGGTTACGGGTGAGGGTACGGCGTAGGGTATGGGTTAGGGTTAGGGTTAGGGTTAGTGTTAGTGTTAGGGTTAGGGTACGGCTTAGCGTATGGGATAGGGTACGGGTGAGGGTACGGCCTAGGGTAGGGGTTAGGGTTAGAGTTAGGGTTAGGGTTGGGGTTAGGGTACGGCTTAGGGTACGGGTGAGGGTACGGGTGAGGGTACTGCGTAGGGTATTGGTTAGGGTTAGGATACGGCTTAGGATACGGGTTAGGGTACGGGTTATGGTATGGCGTAGGGTATGGGTTAGGGTTAGGGTTAGGGTTAGGGTTAGGGTACGGCTTAGAATACGGGTTAGTGTACGGGTGAGGGTACGGCGTAGCGTATGGGTTAGGGTTAGGGTTAGGGTACGTCTTAGGGTACGGGTTAGGGTACGGGTGAGGGTACGGCGTAGGGTAAGGGTTAGGGTTAGGGTTAGGGTTAGTTTTAGGGTTAGGGATTGGTTTAGGGTACGGGTTAGGATTAGCGTACGTGTTAGGGTTAGGTTTTTTGTTAGGGTTAGGGTACGCGTTAGGGTTAGGGTATGGGTTAGGTTTAGGGTACACGTTAGGATTAGGGTATTTATTAAACCTATCCCACTCTCTAGATACCACTTAGCACGTAAAGCAATATTAATAGGGATCCAGCCATGGAGAAGATTTTAGTCACTAGGATAAGATAAAGAATAAACACATTATAAAAAAATCACATTAGGATTTTCTTTTTAACCTGTTCCTTAAAACACTAGTGCTTAGGAAATCTAATAGAGGCAAAAGCAATCAAGGGTAGTTTAGGGTTAGGGTTAGGGTTAGGGTTAGTGTTAGGGTTAGGGTACGGCTTAGGGTATGGGATAGGGTACGGGTGAGGGTACGGCGTAGGGTAGGAGTTAGGGTAAGGGTTAGGGTACGGCTTAGGGTACGGGTTAGGTTACGGGTGACGGTACGGCGTAGGGTATGGGTTAGGGTTAGGGTTAGGGTTAGTGTTAGTGTTAGGGTTAGGGTACGGCTTAGCATATGGGATAGGGTACGGGTGAGGTTACGGCGTAGGGTAGGGGTTAGGGTTAGGGTTAGGGTTAGGGTTAGGGTATGGCTTAGGGTACGGGTGAGGGTACGGGTGAGGGTACTGCGTAGGGTATTGGTTAGGGTTAGGGTACGGCTTAGGATACGTGTTAGGGTACGGGTTAGGGTACGGCATAGAGTGTGGGTTAAGGTTAGGGTTAGTGTTAGGGTTAGGGTTACGGTACGTCTTAGGGTATGTGTTAGGGTACGGGTGAGGGTACGGCGTAGGTTATGGGTTAGGGTTAGGGTTAGGGTTAGGGTTAGGGTACGGCTTAGGATACGGGTTAGGGTACGGGTGAGGGTACGGCGTAGGTTATGGGTTAGGGTTAGGTTTAGTGTTAGGGTTATGGTACGGCTTAGGTTATGGGATAGGGTACAGGTGAGGGTATGGCATAGGGTAGGGGTTAGGGTTAGGGTTAGGGTTAGGGTTAGGGTTAGGGTACGGCTTAGGGTACGGGTGAGGCTATGGGTGAGGATACTGCGTAGGGTATTGGTTAGGGTTAGGGTACGGCTTAGGATACGGGTTAGGGTACGTGTTAGGGTATGGCATACGGTATGGGTTAGGGTTAGGGTTAGGGTTAGGGTTAGGGTTAGGGTTAGGGTACGGCTTAGGGTACGGGTTATGGTACGGGTGAGGTTACGGCGTAGGGTATAGTTTAGGGTTAGGGTTAGGGTTAGGGTACGGCTTAGGATACGGGTTAGGGTACGGGTGAGGGTACGGCTTAGGGTACGGGTTAGGGTACGTGTGAGGGTACGGTGTAGGTTATGGGTTAGGGTTAGGGTTAGGGTTAGGGTTAGTTTTAGGGTTAGGGATTGGTTTAGGGTACGGGTTAGGATTAGCATACGTGTTCGGGTTAGGGTTTTGGTTAGGGTTAGGGTACGCGTTAGGGTTAGGGTATGGGTTAGGTTTAGGGTACACTTTAGGATTAGGGTATTTATTAAACCTATCCCACTCTCTAGATACCACTTAGCACGTAAAGGAATATTATTTGGGGTTCAGCCATGGAGAAGATTTTAGTCACTAGGATAAGATAAAGAATAAACACATTATAAAAAAATCACATAAGGTTTTCTTTTTAACCTGTTCCTTAAAACACTAGTGTTTAGGAAATCTAATGGAGGCAAAAGCAGTAAAGGGTAGTTTAGGGTTAGGGTTAGGGTTAGGGTTAGGGTAGGGCTTAGGATACCGGTGAGGGTACTGGTGAGGGTACTGCGTAGGTTATTGGTTAGGGTTAGGGTACGGCTTAGGATACGGGTTAGGATATGGGTTAGGTTACGGCGTTGGGTATGGGTGAGGGTTAGGGTTAGGGTTAGGGTAAGGCTTTGGGTACGGGTTAGGGTACGGGTGAGGGTACGGCGTAGGGTAGAGGTTAGGGTTAGGTTTAGGGTTAGGGTACGGCTTAGGATACGGGTTACGGTATGGGTGAGGGTACGGCGTAGCGTATGGGTTAGGGTTAGGGTTAGGGTTAGGGTTAGTTTTAGGGTTAGGGATTGGTTTAGGGTACGGGTGAGGATTAGCGTACGTGTTAGGGTTAGGGTTTGGGTTAGGGTTAGGGTACGCATTAGGGTTAGGGTTAGGGTGCACGTTAGGATTAGGGTATTTATTAAACCTATCCCACTCTCTAGATACCACTTAGCACGTAAAGGAATATTATTTAGGGTCCAGCCATGGAGAAGATTTTCGTTACTAGGATAAGATAAAGAATAAACACATTATAAAAAAATCACATTAGGATTTTCTTTTTAACCTGTTCCTTAAAACATTAGTGCTTAGGAAATCTAATGGAGGCAAAAGCAGTCAAGGGTAGTTTAGGGTTAGGGTTAGGGTTAGGGTTAGTGTTAGGGTTAGGGTACGGCTTAGGGTATGGGATAGGGTATGGGTGAGGGTACGGCATAGTGTAGGGTTTAGGGTTAGGGTTAGTGTTAGGTTTAGGGTTAGGGTTATTGTTATGGTTAGGGTACGGCTTAGGGTATGGGATAGGGTACGGGTGAGGTTACGGCGTAGGGTAGGGGTTAGGGTAAGGGTTAGGGTACGGCTTAGGGTACGGGTTAGGTTACGGGTGAGGGTACGGCGTAGGGTATGGGTTAGGGTTAGGGTTAGGGTTAGTGTTAGTGTTAGGGTTAGGGTACGGCTTAGCGTATGGGATAGGGTACGGGTGAAGGTACGGCGTAGGGTAGGGGTTAGGGTTAGGGTTAGGGTTAGGGTTAGGGTATGGCTTAGGGTACGGTTGAGGGTACGGGTGAGGGTACTGCGTAGGGTATTGGTTAGGGTTAGGGTACGGCTTAGGATACGTGTTAGGGTACGGGTTAGGGTACGGCGTAGAGTGTGGGTTAAGGTTAGGGTTAGTGTTAGGGTTAGGGTTACGGTACGTCTTAGGGTATGTGTTAGGGTACGGGTGAGGGTACGGCGTAGGTTATGGGTTAGGGTTAGGGTTAGGGTTAGGGTTAGGGTACGGCTTAGGATACGGGTTAGGGTACGGGTGAGGGTACGGCGTAGGATATGGGTTAGGGTTAGGGTTAGTGTTAGGGTTATGGTACGGCTTAGGTTATGGGATAGGGTACAGGTGAGGGTATGGCATAGGGTAGGGGTTAGGGTTAGGGTTAGGGTTAGGGTTAGGGTTAGGGTACGGCTTAGGGTACGGGTGAGGCTATGGGTGAGGTTACTGCGTAGGGTATTGGTTAGGGTTAGGGTACGGCTTAGGATACGGGTTAGGGTACGTGTTAGGGTATGGCGTACGGTATGGGTTAGGGTTAGGGTTAGGGTTAGGGTTAGGGTTAGGGTTAGGGTACGGCTTAGGGTACGGGTTATGGTACGGGTGAGGTTACGGCGTAGGGTATAGTTTAGGGTTAGGGTTAGGGTTAGGGTACGGCTTAGGATACGGGTTAGGGTACGGGTGAGGGTACGGCTTAGGGTACGGGTTAGGGTACGGGTGAGGGTACGGTGTAGGTTACGGGTTAGGGTTAGGGTTAGGGTTAGGGTTAGTTTTAGGGTTAGGGATTGGTTTAGGGTACGGGTTAGGATTAGCATACGTGTTCGGGTTAGGGTTTTGGTTAGGGTTAGGGTACGCGTTAGGGTTAGGGTATGGGTTAGGTTTAGGGTACACTTTAGGATTAGGGTATTTATTAAACCTATCCCACTCTCTAGATACCACTTAGCACGTAAAGGAATATTATTTGGGGTTCAGCCATGGAGAAGATTTTAGTCACTAGGATAAGATAAAGAATAAACACATTATAAAAAAATCACATAAGGTTTTCTTTTTAACCTGTTCCTTAAAACACTAGTGTTTAGGAAATCTAATAGAGGCAAAAGCAGTAAAGGGTAGTTTAGGGTTAGGGTTAGGGTTAGGGTTAGGGTAGGGCTTAGGATACCGGTGAGGGTACTGGTGAGGGTACTGCGTAGGTTATTGGTTAGGGTTAGGGTACGGCTTAGGATACGGGTTAGGATATGGGTTAGGTTACGGCGTTGGGTATGGGTGAGGGTTAGGGTTAGGGTTAGGGTAAGGCTTTGGGTACGGGTTAGGGTACGGGTGAGGGTACGGCGTAGGGTAGAGGTTAGGGTTAGGTTTAGGGTTAGGGTACGGCTTAGGATACGGGTTACGGTATGGGTGAGGGTACGGCGTAGCGTATGGGTTAGGGTTAGGGTTAGGGTTAGGGTTAGTTTTAGGGTTAGGGATTGGTTTAGGGTACGGGTGAGGATTAGCGTACGTGTTAGGGTTAGGGTTTGGGTTAGGGTTAGGGTACGCATTAGGGTTAGGGTTAGGGTGCACGTTAGGATTAGGGTATTTATTAAACCTATCCCACTCTCTAGATACCACTTAGCACGTAAAGGAATATTATTTAGGGTCCAGCCATGGAGAAGATTTTCGTTACTAGGATAAGATAAAGAATAAACACATTATAAAAAAATCACATTAGGATTTTCTTTTTAACCTGTTCCTTAAAACACTAGTGCTTAGGAAATCTAATGGAGGCAAAAGCAGTCAAGGGTAGTTTAGGGTTAGGGTTAGGGTTAGGGTTAGTGTTAGGGTTAGGGTACGGCTTAGGGTATGTGATAGGGTATGGGTGAGGGTACGGCATAGTGTAGGGTTTAGGGTTAGGGTTAGTGTTAGGGTTAGGGTTAGGGTATGGCTTAGGGTACGGGTGAGGGTACTGTGTAGGTCATTGGTTAGGGTTAGGTTAAGGCTTAGGATACAGGTTATTGTATGGGTTAGGGTACGGCGCAGGGTATGGGTAAGGGTTAGGGTTAGGGTTAGGGTTAGAGTTAGGGTACGGCTTAGGGTACGGGTTAGGGTACGGGTGAGGGTACGGCGTAGTGTATAGGTTAGGGTTAGGGTTAGGGTACGGCTTTGGGTACGGGTTAGGTTACGGGTGAGGGTACGGCGTAGGGTATGGGTTAGGGTTAGGGTTAGGGTTAGTGTTAGTGTTAGGGTTAGGGTACGGCTTAGCGTATGGGATAGGGTACGGATGAGGGTACGGCCTAGGGTAGGGGTTAGGGTTAGAGTTAGGGTTAGGGTTGGGGTTAGGGTACGGCTTAGGGTACGGGTGAGGGTACGGGTGAGGGTACTGCGTAGGGTATTGGTTAGGGTTAGGATACGGCTTAGGATACGGGTTAGGGTACGGGTTATGGTATGGCGTAGGGTATGGGTTAGGGTTAGGGTTAGGGTTAGGGTTAGGGTACGGCTTAGAATATGGGTTAGGGTACGGGTGAGGGTACGGCGTAGCGTATGGGTTAGGGTTAGGGTTAGGGTACGTCTTAGGGTACGGGTTAGGGTACGGGTGAGGGTACGGCGTAGGGTAAGGGTTAGGGTTAGGGTTAGGGTTAGGGTTAGTTTTAGGGTTAGGGATTGGTTTAGGGTACGGGTTAGGATTAGCGTACGTGTTAGGGTTAGGTTTTTTGTTAGGGTTAGCGTACGCGTTAGGGTTAGGGTATGGGTTAGGTTTAGGGTACACGTTAGGATTAGGGTATTTATTAAACCTATCCCACTCTCTAGATACCACTTAGCACGTAAAGGAATATTATTAGGGATCCAGCCATGGAGAAGATTTTAGTCACTAGGATAAGATAAAGAATAAACACATTATAAAAAAATCACATCAGGATTTTCTTTTTAACCTGTTCCTTAAAACACTAGTGCTTAGGAAATCTAATAGAGGCAAAAGCAATCAAGGGTAGTTTAGGGTTAGGGTTAGGGTTAGGGTTATTGTTATGGTTAGGGTACGGCTTAGGGTATGGGATAGGGTACGGGTGAGGGTACGGCGTAGGGTAGGGGTTAGGGTAAGGGTTAGGGTACGGCTTAGGGTACGGGTTAGGTTACGGGTGAGGGTACGGCGTAGGGTATGGGTTAGGGTTAGGGTTAGGGTTAGTGTTAGTGTTAGGGTTAGGGTACGGCTTAGCGTATGGGATAGGGTACGGGTGAGGGTACGGCGTAGGGTAGGGGTTAGGGTTAGGGTTAGGGTTAGGGTTAGGGTATCGCTTAGGGTACGGGTGAGGGTACGGGTGAGGGTACTGCGTAGGGTATTGGTTAGGGTTAGGGTACGGCTTAGGATACGTGTTAGGGTACGGGTTAGGGTACGGCGTAGAGTGTGGGTTAAGGTTAGGGTTAGTGTTAGGGTTAGGGTTACGGTACGTCTTAGGGTATGTGTTAGGGTACGGGTGAGGGTACGGCGTAGGTTATGGGTTAGGGTTAGGGTTAGGGTTAGGGTACGGCTTAGGATACGGGTTAGGGTACGGGTGAGGGTACGGCGTAGGTTATGGGTTAGGGTTAGGGTTAGTGTTAGGGTTATGGTACGGCTTAGGTTATGGGATAGGGTACAGGTGAGGGTATGGAATAGGGTAGGGGTTAGGGTTAGGGTTAGGGTTAGGGTTAGGGTTAGGGTACGGCTTAGGGTACGGGTGAGGCTATGGGTGAGGATACTGCGTAGGGTATTGTTTAGGGTTAGGGTACGGCTTAGGATACGGGTTAGGGTACCTGTTAGGGTATGGCGTACGGTATGGGTTAGGGTTAGGGTTAGGGTTAGGGTTAGGGTTAGGGTTAGGGTACGGCTTAGGGTACGGGTTATGGTACGGGTGAGGTTACGGCGTAGGGTATAGTTTAGGGTTAGGGTTAGGGTTAGGGTACGGCTTAGGATACGGGTTAGGGTACGGGTGAGGGTACGGCTTAGGGTACGGGTTAGGGTACGGGTGAGGGTACGGCGTAGGGTAGAGGTTAGGGTTAGGTTTAGGGTTAGGGTACGGCTTAGGATACGGGTTAGGGTATGGGTGAGGGTACGGCGTAGCGTATGGGTTAGGGTTAGGGTTAGGGTTAGGGTTAGTTTTAGGGTTAGGGATTGGTTTAGGGTACGGGTGAAGATTAGCGTACGTGTTAGGTTTGGGTTTGGGTTAGGGTTAGGGTACGCATTAGGGTTAGGGTTAGGGTACACGTTAGGATTAGTGTATTTATTAAACCTATCCCACTCTCTAGATACCACTTAGCACGTAAAGGAATATTATTTAGGGTCCAGCCATGGAGAAGATTTTCGTTACTAGGATAAGATAAAGAATAAACACATTATAAAAAAATCACATTAGGATTTTCTTTTTAACCTGTTCCTTAAAACACTAGTGCTTAGGAAATCTAATAGAGGCAAAAGCAATCAAGGGTACTTTAGGGTTAGGGTTAGGGTTAGGGTTAGTGTTAGGGTTAGGGTACGGCTTAGGGTATGGGATAGGGTATGGGTGAGGGTACGGCATAGGGTAGGGTTTAGGGTTAGGGTTAGTGTTAGGGTTAGGGTTAGGGTATGGCTTAGGGTACGGGTGAGGGTACTGTGTAGGTCATTGGTTAGGGTTAGGTTAAGGCTTAGGATACAGGTTATTGTATGGGTTAGGGTACGGCGCAGGGTATGGGTAAGGGTTAGGGTTAGGGTTAGGGTTAGAGTTAGGGTACGGCTTAGGGTACGGGTTAGGGTACGGGTGAGGGTACGGCATAGTGTATAGGTTAGGGTTAGGGTTAGGGTACGGCTTTGGGTACGGGTTAGGATACGGGTGAGGGTACGGCGTAGGGTATGAGTTAGGGTTAGGGTTAGGGTTAGTGTTAGTGTTAGGGTTAGGGTACGGCTTAGCGTATGGGATAGGGTACGGGTGAGGGTACGGCGTAGGGTAGGGGTTAGGGTTAGAGTTAGGGTTAGGGTTGGGGTTAGGGTACGGCTTAGGGTACGGGTGAGGTTACGGGTGAGGGTACTGCGTAGGGTACTGGTTAGGTTTAGGATACGGCTTAGGATACGGGTTAGGGTACGGGTTATGGTATGGCGTAGGGTATGGGTTAGGGTTAGGGTTAGGGTTAGGGTTAGGGTACGGCTTAGAATACGGGTTAGGGTACGGGTGAGGGTACGGCATAGCGTATGGGTTAGGGTTAGGGTTAGGGTACGTCTTAGGGTACGGGTTAGGGTACGGGTGAGGGTACGGCGTAGGGTAAGGGTTAGGGTTAGGGTTAGGGTTAGGGTTAGTTTTAGGGTTAGGGATTGGTTTAGGGTACGGGTTAGGATTAGCGTACGTGTTAGGGTTAGGTTTTTTGTTAGGGTTAGGGTACGCGTTAGGGTTAGGGTATGGGTTAGGTTTAGGGTACACGTTAGGATTAGGGTATTTATTAAATCTATCCCACTCTCTAGATACCACTTAGCACGTAAAGGAATATTATTTGGGGTTCAGCCATGGAGAAGATTTTAGTCACTAGGATAAGATAAAGAATAAACACATTATAAAAAAAATCACATAAGGTTTTCTTTTTAACCTGTTCTTTAAAACACTAGTGTTTAGGAAATCTAATGGAGGCAAAAGCAGTAAAGGGTAGTTTAGGGTTAGCGTTAGGGTAGGGCTTAGGATACGGGTGAGGGTACTGGTGAGGGTACTGCGTAGGTTATTGGTTAGGGTTAGGGTACGGCTTAGGATACGGGTTAGGATATGGGTTAGGTTACGGCGTTGGGTATGGGTGAGGGTTAGGGTTAGGGTTAGGGTAAGGCTTTGGGTACGGGTTAGGGTACGGGTGAGGGTACGGCGTAGGGTAGAGGTTAGGGTTAGTTTTAGGGTTAGGGTACGGCTTAGGATACGGGTTAGGGTATGGGTGAGGGTACGGCGTAGCGTATGGGTTAGGGTTAGGGTTAGGGTTAGGGTTAGTTTTAGGGTTAGGGATTGGTTTAGGGTACGGGTGAGGATTAGCGTACGTGTTAGGGTTAGGGTTTGGGTTAGGGTTAGGGTACGCATTAGGGTTAGGGTTAGGGTACACGTTAGGATTAGGGTATTTATTAAACCTATCCCACTCTCTAGATACCACTTAGCACGTAAAGGAATATTATTTAGGGTCCAGCCATGGAGAAGATTTTCGTTACTAGGATAAGATAAAGAATAAACACATTATAAAAAAATCACATTAGGATTTTCTTTTTAACCTGTTCCTTAAAACACTAGTGCTTAGGAAATCTAATGGAGGCAAAAGCAGTCAAGGGTAGTTTAGGGTTAGGGTTAGGGTTAGGGTTAGTGTTAGGGTTAGGGTACGGCTTAGGGTATGGGATAGGGTATGGGTGAGGGTACGGCATAGGGTAGGGTTTAGGGTTAGGGTTAGTGTTAGGGTTAGGGTTAGGGTATGGCTTAGGGTACGGGTGAGGGTACTGTGTAGGTCATTGGTTAGGGTTAGGTTAAGGCTTAGGATACAGGTTATTGTATGGGTTAGGGTACGGCGCAGGGTATGGGTAAGGGTTAGGGTTAGGGTTAGGGTTAGAGTTAGGGTACGGCTTAGGGTACGGGTTAGGGTACGGGTGAGGGTACGGCGTAGTGTATAGGTTAGGGTTAGGGTTAGGGTACGGCTTTGGGTACGGGTTAGGTTACGGGTGAGGGTACGGCGTAGGGTATGGGTTAGGGTTAGGGTTAGGGTTAGTGTTAGTGTTAGGGTTAGGGTACGGCTTAGCGTATGGGATAGGGTACGGGTGAGGGTACGGCGTAGGGTAGGGGTTAGAGTTAGAGTTAGGGTTAGGGTTGGGGTTAGGGTACGGCTTAGGGTACGGGTGAGGGTATGGGTGAGGGTACTGCGTAGGGTATTGGTTAGGGTTAGGATACGGCTTAGGATACGGGTTAGGGTACGGGTTAGGATATGGCATAGGGTATGGGTTAGGGTTAGGGTTAGGGTTAGGGTACGGCTTAGGATACGGGTTAGGGTACGGGTGAGGGTACGGCGTAGCGTATGGGTTAGGGTTAGGGTTAGGGTACGTCTTAGGGTACGGGTTAGGGTACGGGTGAGGGTACGGCGTAGGGTAAGGTTTAGGGTTAGGGTTAGGGTTAGGGTTAGTTTTAGGGTTAGGGAGTGGTTTAGGGTACGGGTTAGGATTAGCGTACGTGTTAGGGTTAGGTTTTCGGTTAGGGTTAGGGTACGCGTTAGGGTTAGGGTATGGGTTAGGGTTAGGGTACACGTTAGGATTAGGGTATTTATTAAACCTATCCCACTCTCTAGATACCACTTAGCACGTAAAGGAATATTATTAGGGATCCAGCCATGGAGAAGATTTTAGTCACTAGGATAAGATAAAGAATAAACACATTATAAAAAAATCACATTAGGATTTTCTTTTTAACCTGTTCCTTAAAACACTAGTGCTTAGGAAATCTAATAGAGGCAAAAGCAATCAAGGGTAGTTTAGGGTTAGGGTTAGGGTTAGGGTTAGTGTTAGGGTTAGGGTACGGCTTAGGGTATGGGATAAGGTACGGGTGAGGGTACGGGTGAGGGTACTGCGTAGGGTATTGCTTAGGGTTAGGGTACGGCTTAGGATACGTGTTAGGGTACGGGTTAGGGTACGGCGTAGAGTGTGGGTTAGGGTTAGGGTTAGTGTTAGGGTTAGGGTTACGGTACTTCTTAGGGTACGTGTTAGGGTACGGGTGAGGGTACGGCGTAGGTTATGGGTTAGGGTTAGGGTTAGGGTTAGGGTTAGGGTACGGCTTAGGATACGGGTTAGGGTACGGGTGAGGGTACGGCGTAGGTTATGGGTTAGGGTTAGGGTTAGTGTTAGGGTTATGGTACGGCTTAGGTTATGGGATAGGGTACAGGTGAGGGTATGGCATAGGGTAGGTGTTAGGGTTAGGGTTAGGGTTAGGGTTAGGGTTAGGGTACGGCTTAGGGCACGGGTGAGGCTATGGGTGAGGATACTGCGTAGGGTATTGGTTAGGGTTAGGGTACGGCTTAGGATACGGGTTAGGGTACGTGTTAGGGTATGGCGTACGGTATGGGTTAGGGTTAGGGTTAGGGTTAGGGTTAGGGTTAGGGTTAGGGTACGGCTTAGGGTACGGGTTAGGGTACGGGTGAGGTTACGGCGTAGGGTATAGTTTAGGGTTAGTGTTAGGGTTAGGGTACGGCTTAGGATACGGGTTAGGGTACGGGTGAGGTAAGGCGTAGCATATGGTTTAGGGTTAGGGTTAGGGTACGGCTTAGGGTACGGGTTAGGGTACGGGTGAGGGTACGGTGTAGGTTATGGGTTAGGGTTAGGGTTAGGGTTAGGGTTAGTTTTAGGGTTAGGGATTGGTTTAGGGTACGGGTTAGGATTAGCATACGTGTTCGGGTTAGGGTTTTGGTTAGGGTTAGGGTACGCGTTAGGGTTAGGGTATGGGTTAGGTTTAGGGTACACTTTAGGATTAGGGTATTTATTAAACCTATCCCACTCTCTAGATACCACTTAGCACGTAAAGGAATATTATTTGGGGTTCAGCCATGGAGAAGATTTTAGTCACTAGGATAAGATAAAGAATAAACACATTATAAAAAAATCACATAAGGTTTTCTTTTTAACCTGTTCCTTAAAACACTAGTGTTTAGGAAATCTAATGGAGGCAAAAGCAGTAAAGGGTAGTTTAGGGTTAGGGTTAGGGTTAGGGTTAGGGTAGGGCTTAGGATACCGGTGAGGGTACTGGTGAGGGTACTGCGTAGGTTATTGGTTAGGGTTAGGGTACGGCTTAGGATACGGGTTAGGATATGGGTTAGGTTACGGCGTTGGGTATGGGTGAGGGTTAGGGTTAGGGTTAGGGTAAGGCTTTGGGTACGGGTGAGGGTACGGGTGAGGGTACGGCGTAGGGTAGAGGTTAGGGTTAGGTTTAGGGTTAGGGTACGGCTTAGGATACGGGTTAGGGTATGGGTGAGGGTACGGCGTAGCGTATGGGTTAGGGTTAGGGTTAGGGTTAGGGTTAGTTTTAGGGTTAGGGATTGGTTTAGGGTACGGGTGAGGATTAGCGTACGTGTTAGGGTTAGGGTTTGGGTTAGGGTTAGGGTACACGTTAGGATTAGGGTATTTATTAAACCTATCCCACTCTCTAGATACCACTTAGCACGTAAAGGAATATTATTTAGGGTCCAGCCATGGAGAAGATTTTCGTTACTAGGATAAGATAAAGAATAAACACATTATAAAAAAATCACATTAGGATTTTCTTTTTAACCTGTTCCTTAAAACACTAGTGCTTAGGAAATCTAATGGAGGCAAAAGCAGTCAAGGGTAGTTTAGGGTTAGGGTTAGGGTTAGGGTTAGTGTTAGGGTTAGGGTACGGCTTAGGGTATGGGATAGGGTATGGGTGAGGGTATGGCATAGGGTAGGGTTTAGGGTTAGGGTTAGTGTTAGGGTTAGGGTTAGGGTATGGCTTAGGGTACGGGTGAGGGTACTGTGTAGGTCATTGGTTAGGGTTAGGTTAAGGCTTAGGATACAGGTTATTGTATGGGTTAGGGTACGGCGCAGGGTATGGGTAAGGGTTAGGTTTAGGTTAGGGTTAGAGTTAGGGTACGGCTTAGGGTACGGGTTAGGGTACGGGTGAGGGTACGGCGTAGTGTATAGGTTAGGGTTAGGGTTAGGGTACGGCTTTGGGTACGGGTTAGGTTACGGGTGAGGGTACGGCGTAGGGTATGGGTTAGGGTTAGGGTTAGGGTTAGTGTTAGTGTTAGGGTTAGGGTACGGCTTAGCGTATGGGATAGGGTACGGGTGAGGGTACGGCGTAGGGTAGGGGTTAGGGTTAGAGTTAGGGTTAGGGTTGGGGTTAGGGTACGGCTTAGGGTACGGGTGAGGGTATGGGTGAGGGTACTGCGTAGGGTATTGGTTAGGGTTAGGATACGGCTTAGGATACGGGTTAGGGTACGGGTTAGGGTATGGCGTAGGGTATGTGTTAGGGTTAGGGTTAGGGTTAGGGTTAGGGTTAGGGTACGGCTTAGGATACGGGTTAGGGTACGGGTGAGGGTACGGCGTAGCGTATGGGTTAGGGTTAGGGTTAGGGTACGTCTTAGGGTACGGGTTAGGGTACGGGTGAGGGTACGGCGTAGGGTAAGGTTTAGGGTTAGGGTTAGTTTTAGGGTTAGGGATTGGTTTAGGGTACGGGTTAGGATTAGCGTACGTGTTAGGGTTAGGTTTTCGGTTAGGGTTAGGGTACGCGTTAGGGTTAGGGTATGGGTTAGGGTTAGGGTACACGTTAGGATTAGGGTATTTATTAAACCTATCCCACTCTCTAGATACCACTTAGCACGTAAAGGAATATTATTAGGGATCCAGCCATGGAGAAGATTTTAGTCACTAGGATAAGATAAAGAATAAACACATTATAAAAAAATCACATTAGGATTTTCTTTTTAACCTGTTCCTTAAAACACTAGTGTTTAGGAAATCTAATACAGGCAAAAGCAATCAAGGGTAGTTTAGGGTTAGGGTTAGGGTTAGGGTTAGTGTTAGGGTTAGGGTACGGCTTAGGGTATGGGATAGGGTATGGGTGAGGGTACGGCGTAGGGTAGGGGTTAGGGTTAGGGTTAGGGTTAGGGTTAGGGTATGGCTTAGGGTACGGGTGAGGGTACGGGTGAGGGTACTGCGTAGGGTATTGGTTAGTGTTAGGGTACGGCTTAGGATACGTGTTAGGGTACGGGTTAGGGTACGGCGTAGAGTGTGGGTTAAGGTTAGGGTTAGTGTTAGGGTTAGGGTTACGGTACGTCTTAGGGTATGTGTTAGGGTACGGGTGAGGGTACGGCGTAGGTTATGGGTTAGGGTTAGGGTTAGGGTTAGGGTTAGGGTACGGCTTAGGATACGGGTTAGGGTACGGGTGAGGGTACGGCGTAGGTTATGGGTTAGGGTTAGGGTTAGTGTTAGGGTTATGGTACGGCTTAGGTTATGGGATAGGGTACAGGTGAGGGTATGGCATAGGGTAGGGGTTAGGGTTAGGGTTAGGGTTAGGGTTAGGGTTAGGGTACGGCTTAGGGTACGGGTGAGGCTATGGGTGAGGATACTGCGTAGGGTATTGGTTAGGGTTAGGGTACGGCTTAGGATACGGGTTAGGATATGGGTTAGGTTACGGCGTTGGGTATGGGTGAGGGTTAGGGTTAGGGTTAGGGTAAGGCTTTGGGTACGGGTTAGGGTACGGGTGAGGGTACGGCGTAGGGTAGAGGTTAGGGTTAGGTTTAGGGTTAGGGTACGGCTTAGGATACGGGTTAGGGTATGGGTGAGGGTACGGCGTAGCGTATGGGTTAGGGTTAGGGTTAGGGTTAGGGTTAGTTTTAGGGTTAGGGATTGGTTTAGGGTATGGGTGAGGATTAGCGTACGTGTTAGGGTTAGGGTTTGGGTTAGGGTTAGGGTACGCATTAGGGTTAGGGTTAGGGTACACGTTAGGATTAGGGTATTTATTAAACCTATCCCACTCTCTAGATACCACTTAGCACGTAAAGGAATATTATTTAGGGTCCAGCCATGGAGAAGATTTTCGTTACTAGGATAAGATAAAGAATAAACACATTATAAAAAAATCACATTAGGATTTTCTTTTTAACCTGTTCCTTAAAACACTAGTGCTTAGGAAATCTAATGGACGCAAAAGCAGTCAAGGGTAGTTTAGGGTTAGGGTTAGGGTTAGGGTTAGTGTTAGGGTTAGGGTACGGCTTAGGGTATGGGATAGGGTATGGGTGAGGGTACGGCATAGGGTAGGGTTTAGGGTTAGGGTTAGTGTTAGGGTTAGGGTTAGGGTATGGCTTAGGGTACGGGTGAGGGTACTGTGTAGGTCATTGGTTAGGGTTAGGTTAAGGCTTAGGATACAGGTTATTGTATGGGTTAGGGTACGGCGCAGGGTATGGGTAAGGGTTAGGGTTAGGGTTAGGGTTAGAGTTAGGGTACGGCTTAGGGTACGGGTTAGGGTACGGGTGAGGGTACGGCGTAGTGTATAGGTTAGGGTTAGTGTTAGGGTACGGCTTTGGGTACGGGTTAGGTTACGGGTGAGGGTACGGCGTAGGGTATGGTTTAGGGTTAGGGTTAGGGTTAGTGTTAGTGTTAGGGTTAGGGTACGGCTTAGCGTATGGGATAGGGTACGGGTGAGGGTACGGCGTAGGGTAGGGGTTAGGGTTAGAGTTAGGGTTAGGGTTGGGGTTAGGGTACGGCTTAGGGTACGGGTGAGGGTACGGGTGAGGGTACTGCGTAGGGTATTGGTTAGGGTTAGGATACGGCTTAGGATACGGGTTAGGGTACGGGTTAGGGTATGGCGTAGGGTATGGGTTAGGGTTAGGGTTAGGGTTAGGGTTAGGGTTAGGGTACGGCTTAGGATACGGGTTAGGGTACGGGTGAGAGTACGGCGTAGGGTAAGGTTTAGGGTTAGGGTTAGGGTTAGGGTTAGTTTTAGGGTTAGGGATTGGTTTAGGGTACGGGTTAGGATTAGCGTACCTGTTAGGGTTAGGTTTTCGGTTAGGGTTAGGGTACGCGTTAGGGTTAGGGTATGGGTTAGGGTTAGGGTACACGTTAGGATTAGGGTATTTATTAAACCTATCCCACTCTCTAGATACCACTTAGCACGTAAAGGAATATTATTAGGGATCCAGCCATGGAGAAGATTTTAGTCACTAGGATAAGATAAAGAATAAACACATTATAAAAAAATCACATTAGGATTTTCTTTTTAACCTGTTCCTTAAAACACTAGTGCTTAGGAAATCTAATAGAGGCAAAAGCAATCAAGGGTAGTTTAGGGTTAGGGTTAGGGTTAGGGTTAGTGTTAGGGTTAGGGTACGGCTTAGGGTATGGGATAGGGTACGGGTGAGGGTACGGCGTAGGGTAGGAGTTAGGGTAAGGGTTAGGGTACGGCTTAGGGTACGGGTTAGGTTACGGGTGAGGGTACGGCATAGGGTATGGGTTAGGGTTAGGGTTAGGGTTAGTGTTAGTGTTAGGGTTAGGGTACGGCTTAGCGTATGGGATAGGGTACGGGTGAGGTTACGGCGTAGGGTAGGGGTTAGGGTTAGGGTTAGGGTTAGGGTTAGGGTATGGCTTAGGGTACGGGTGAGGGTACGGGTGAGGGTACTGCGTAGGGTATTGGTTAGGGTTAGGGTATGGCTTAGGATACGTGTTAGGGTACGGGTTAGGGTACGGCGTAGAGTGTGGGTTAAGGTTAGGGTTAGTGTTAGGGTTAGGGTTACGGTACGTCTTAGGGTATGTGTTAGGGTACGGATGAGGGTACGGCGTAGGTTATGGTTTAGGGTTAGGGTTAGGGTTAGGGTTAGGGTACGGCTTAGGATACGGGTTAGGGTACGGGTGAGGTTACGGCGTAGGTTATGGGTTAGGGTTAGGGTTAGTGTTAGGGTTATGGTACGGCTTAGGTTATGGGATAGGGTACAGGTGAGGGTATGGCATAGGGTAGGGGTTAGGGTTAGGGTTAGGGTTAGGGTTAGGGTTAGGGTACGGCTTAGGGTACGGGTGAGGCTATGGGTGAGGATACTGCATAGGGTATTGGTTAGGGTTAGGGTACGGCTTAGGATACGGGTTAGGGTACGTGTTAGGGTATGGCGTACGGTATGGGTTAGGGTTAGGGTTAGGGTTAGGGTTAGGGTTAGGGTACGGCTTAGGGTACGGGTTATGGTACGGGTGAGGTTACGGCGTAGGGTATAGTTTAGGGTTAGGGTTAGGGTTAGGGTACGGCTTAGGATACGGGTTAGGGTACGGGTGAGGGTACGGCTTAGGGTACGGGTTAGGGTACGGGTGAGGGTACGGTGTAGGTTATGGGTTAGGGTTAGGGTTAGGGTTAGGGTTAGTTTTAGGGTTAGGGATTGGTTTAGGGTACGGGTTAGGATTAGCATACGTGTTCGGGTTAGGGTTTTGGTTAGGGTTAGGGTACGCGTTAGGGTTAGGGTATGGGTTAGGTTTAGGGTACACTTTAGGATTAGGGTATTTATTAAACCTATCCCACTCTCTAGATACCACTTAGCACGTAAAGGAATATTATTTGGGGTTCAGCCATGGAGAAGATTTAGGTCTCTAGGATAAGATAAAGAATAAACACATTATAAAAAAATCACATAAGGTTTTCTTTTTAACCTGTTCCTTAAAACACTAGTGTTTAGGAAATCTAATGGAGGCAAAAGCAGTAAAGGGTAGTTTAGGGTTAGGGTTAGGGTTAGGGTTAGGGGAGGGCTTAGGATACCGGTGAGGGTACTGGTGAGGGTACTGCGTAGGTTATTGGTTAGGGTTAGGGTACGGCTTAGGATACGGGTTAGGATATGGGTTAGGTTACGGCGTTGGGTATGGGTGAGGGTTAGGGTTAGGGTTAGGGTAAGGCTTTGGGTACGGGTTAGGGTACGGGTGAGGGTACGGCGTAGGGTAGAGGTTAGGGTTAGGTTTAGGGTTAGGGTACGGCTTAGGATACGGGTTAGGGTATGGGTGAGGGTACGGCGTAGCGTATGGGTTAGGGTTAGGGTTAGGGTTAGGGTTAGTTTTAGGGTTAGGGATTGGTTTAGGGTATGGGTGAGGATTAGCGTACGTGTTAGGGTTAGGGTTTGGGTTAGGGTTAGGGTACGCATTAGGGTTAGGGTTAGGGTACACGTTAGGATTAGGGTATTTATTAAACCTATCCCACTCTCTAGATACCACTTAGCACGTAAAGGAATATTATTTAGGGTCCAGCCATGGAGAAGATTTTCGTTACTAGGATAAGATAAAGAATAAACACATTATAAAAAAATCACATTAGGATTTTCTTTTTAACCTGTTCCTTAAAACACTAGTGCTTAGGAAATCTAATGGACGCAAAAGCAGTCAAGGGTAGTTTAGGGTTAGGGTTAGGGTTAGGGTTAGTGTTAGGGTTAGGGTACGGCTTAGGGTATGGGATAGGGTATGGGTGAGGGTACGGCATAGGGTAGGGTTTAGGGTTAGGGTTAGTGTTAGGGTTAGGGTTAGGGTATGGCTTAGGGTACGGGTGAGGGTACTGTGTAGGTCATTGGTTAGGGTTAGGTTAAGGCTTAGGATACAGGTTATTGTATGGGTTAGGGTACGGCGCAGGGTATGGGTAAGGGTTAGGGTTAGGGTTAGGGTTAGAGTTAGGGTACGGCTTAGGGTACGGGTTAGGGTACGGGTGAGGGTACGGCGTAGTGTATAGGTTAGGGTTAGTGTTAGGGTACGGCTTTGGGTACGGGTTAGGTTACGGGTGAGGGTACGGCGTAGGGTATGGTTTAGGGTTAGGGTTAGGGTTAGTGTTAGTGTTAGGGTTAGGGTACGGCTTAGCGTATGGGATAGGGTACGGGTGAGGGTACGGCGTAGGGTAGGGGTTAGGGTTAGAGTTAGGGTTAGGGTTGGGGTTAGGGTACGGCTTAGGGTACGGGTGAGGGTACGGGTGAGGGTACTGCGTAGGGTATTGGTTAGGGTTAGGATACGGCTTAGGATACGGGTTAGGGTACGGGTTAGGGTATGGCGTAGGTATGGGTTAGGGTTAGGGTTAGGGTTAGGGTTAGGGTTAGGGTACGGCTTAGGATACGGGTTAGGGTACGGGTGAGGGTACGGCGTAGGGTAAGGTTTAGGGTTAGGGTTAGGGTTAGGGTTAGTTTTAGGGTTAGGGATTGGTTTAGGGTACGGGTTAGGATTAGCGTACCTGTTAGGGTTAGGTTTTCGGTTAGGGTTAGGGTACGCGTTAGGGTTAGGGTATGGGTTAGGGTTAGGGTACACGTTAGGATTAGGGTATTTATTAAACCTATCCCACTCTCTAGATACCACTTAGCACGTAAAGGAATATTATTAGGGATCCAGCCATGGAGAAGATTTTAGTCACTAGGATAAGATAAAGAATAAACACATTATAAAAAAATCACATTAGGATTTTCTTTTTAACCTGTTCCTTAAAACACTAGTGCTTAGGAAATCTAATAGAGGCAAAAGCAATCAAGGGTAGTTTAGGGTTAGGGTTAGGGTTAGGGTTAGTGTTAGGGTTAGGGTACGGCTTAGGGTATGGGATAGGGTACGGGTGAGGGTACGGCGTAGGGTAGGAGTTAGGGTAAGGGTTAGGGTACGGCTTAGGGTACGGGTTAGGTTACGGGTGAGGGTACGGCATAGGGTATGGGTTAGGGTTAGGGTTAGGGTTAGTGTTAGTGTTAGGGTTAGGGTACGGCTTAGCGTATGGGATAGGGTACGGGTGAGGTTACGGCGTAGGGTAGGGGTTAGGGTTAGGGTTAGGGTTAGGGTTAGGGTATGGCTTAGGGTACGGGTGAGGGTACGGGTGAGGGTACTGCGTAGGGTATTGGTTAGGGTTAGGGTATGGCTTAGGATACGTGTTAGGGTACGGGTTAGGGTACGGCGTAGAGTGTGGGTTAAGGTTAGGGTTAGTGTTAGGGTTAGGGTTACGGTACGTCTTAGGGTATGTGTTAGGGTACGGGTGAGGGTACGGCGTAGGTTATGGTTTAGGGTTAGGGTTAGGGTTAGGGTTAGGGTACGGCTTAGGATACGGGTTAGGGTACGGGTGAGGTTACGGCGTAGGTTATGGGTTAGGGTTAGGGTTAGTGTTAGGGTTATGGTACGGCTTAGGTTATGGGATAGGGTACAGGTGAGGGTATGGCATAGGGTAGGGGTTAGGGTTAGGGTTAGGGTTAGGGTTAGGGTTAGGGTACGGCTTAGGGTACGGGTGAGGCTATGGGTGAGGATACTGCGTAGGGTATTGGTTAGGGTTAGGGTACGGCTTAGGATACGGGTTAGGGTACGTGTTAGGGTATGGCGTACGGTATGGGTTAGGGTTAGGGTTAGGGTTAGGGTTAGGGTTAGGGTACGGCTTAGGGTACGGGTTATGGTACGGGTGAGGTTACGGCGTAGGGTATAGTTTAGGGTTAGGGTTAGGGTTAGGGTACGGCTTAGGATACGGGTTAGGGTACGGGTGAGGGTACGGCTTAGGGTACGGGTTAGGGTACGGGTGAGGGTACGGTGTAGGTTATGGGTTAGGGTTAGGGTTAGGGTTAGGGTTAGTTTTAGGGTTAGGGATTGGTTTAGGGTACGGGTTAGGATTAGCATACGTGTTCGGGTTAGGGTTTTGGTTAGGGTTAGGGTACGCGTTAGGGTTAGGGTATGGGTTAGGTTTAGGGTACACTTTAGGATTAGGGTATTTATTAAACCTATCCCACTCTCTAGATACCACTTAGCACGTAAAGGAATATTATTTGGGGTTCAGCCATGGAGAAGATTTAGGTCTCTAGGATAAGATAAAGAATAAACACATTATAAAAAAATCACATAAGGTTTTCTTTTTAACCTGTTCCTTAAAACACTAGTGTTTAGGAAATCTAATGGAGGCAAAAGCAGTAAAGGGTAGTTTAGGGTTAGGGTTAGGGTTAGGGTTAGGGTAGGGCTTAGGATACCGGTGAGGGTACTGGTGAGGGTACTGCGTAGGTTATTGGTTAGGGTTAGGGTACGGCTTAGGATACGGGTTAGGATATGGGTTAGGTTACGGCGTTGGGTATGGGTGAGGGTTAGGGTTAGGGTTAGGGTAAGGCTTTGGGTACGGGTTAGGGTACGGGTGAGGGTACGGCGTAGGGTAGAGGTTAGGGTTAGGTTTAGGGTTAGGGTACGGCTTAGGATACGGGTTAGGGTATGGGTGAGGGTACGGCGTAGCGTATGGGTTAGGGTTAGGGTTAGGGTTAGGGTTAGTTTTAGGGTTAGGGATTGGTTTAGGGTACGGTTGAGGATTAGCGTACGTGTTAGGGTTAGGGTTTGGGTTAGGGTTAGGGTACGCATTAGGGTTAGGGTTAGGGTACACGTTAGGATTAGGGTATTTATTAAACCTATCCCACTCTCTAGATACCACTTAGCACGTAAAGGAATATTATTTAGGGTCCAGCCATGGAGAAGATTTTCGTTACTAGGATAAGATAAAGAATAAACACATTATAAAAAAATCACATTAGGATTTTCTTTTTAACCTGTTCCTTAAAACACTAGTGCTTAGGAAATCTAATGGAGGCAAAAGCAGTCAAGGGTAGTTTAGGGTTAGGGTTAGGGTTAGGGTTAGTGTTAGGGTTAGGGTACGGCTTAGGGTATGGGATAGGGTATGGGTGAGGGTACGGCATAGTGTAGGGTTTAGGGTTAGGGTTAGTGTTAGGGTTAGGGTTAGGGTATGGCTTAGGGTACGGGTGAGGGTACTGTGTAGGTCATTGGTTAGGGTTAGGTTAAGGCTTAGGATACAGGTTATTGTATGGGTTAGGGTACGGCGCAGGGTATGGGTAAGGGTTAGGGTTAGGGTTAGGGTTAGAGTTAGGGTACGGCTTAGGGTACGGGTTAGGGTACGGGTGAGGGTACGGCGTAGTGTATAGGTTAGGGTTAGGGTTAGGGTACGGCTTTGGGTACGGGTTAGGTTACGGGTGAGGGTACGGCGTAGGGTATGGGTTAGGGTTAGGGTTAGGGTTAGTGTTAGTGTTAGGGTTAGGGTACGGCTTAGCGTATGGGATAGGGTACGGGTGAGGGTACGGCCTAGGGTAGGGGTTAGGGTTAGAGTTAGGGTTAGGGTTGGGGTTAGGGTACGGCTTAGGGTACGGGTGAGGGTACGGGTGAGGGTACTGCGTAGGGTATTGGTTAGGGTTAGGATACGGCTTAGGATACGGGTTAGGGTACGGGTTATGGTATGGCGTAGGGTATGGGTTAGGGTTAGGGTTAGGGTTAGGGTTAGGGTACGGCTTAGAATATGGGTTAGGGTACGGGTGAGGGTACGGCGTAGCGTATGGGTTAGGGTTAGGGTTAGGGTACGTCTTAGGGTACGGGTTAGGGTACGGGTGAGGGTACGGCGTAGGGTAAGGGTTAGGGTTAGGGTTAGGGTTAGGGTTAGTTTTAGGGTTAGGGATTGGTTTAGGGTACTGGTTAGGATTAGCGTACGTGTTAGGGTTAGGTTTTTTGTTAGGGTTAGGGTACGCGTTAGGGTTAGGGTATGGGTTAGGTTTAGGGTACACGTTAGGATTAGGGTATTTATTAAACCTATCCCACTCTCTAGATACCACTTAGCACGTAAAGGAATATTATTAGGGATCCAGCCATGGAGAAGATTTTAGTCACTAGGATAAGATAAAGAATAAACACATTATAAAAAAATCACATCAGGATTTTCTTTTTAACCTGTTCCTTAAAACAGTAGTGCTTAGGAAATCTAATAGAGGCAAAAGCAATCAAGGGTAGTTTAGGGTTAGGGTTAGGGTTAGGGTTAGTGTTAGGGTTAGGGTACGGCTTAGGGTATGGGATAGGGTACGGGTGAGGGTACGGCGTAGGGTAGGGGTTAGGGTAAGGGTTAGGGTACGGCTTAGGGTACGGGTTAGGTTACGGGTGAGGGTACGGCGTAGGGTATGGGTTAGGGTTAGGGTTAGGGTTAGTGTTAGTGTTAGGGTTAGGGTACGGCTTAGCGTATGGGATAGGGTACGGGTGAGGGTACGGCGTAGGGTAGGGGTTAGGGTTAGGGTTAGGGTTAGGGTATGGCTTAGGGTACGGGTGAGGGTACGGGTGAGGATACTGCGTAGGGTATTGTTTAGGGTTAGGGTACGGCTTAGGATACGTGTTAGGGTACGGGTTAGGGTACGGCGTAGAGTGTGGGTTAAGGTTAGGGTTAGTGTTAGGGTTAGGGTTACGGTACGTCTTAGGGTATGTGTTAGGGTACGGGTGAGGGTACGGCGTAGGTTATGGGTTAGGGTTAGGGTTAGGGTTAGGGTACGGCTTAGGATACGGGTTAGGGTACGGGTGAGGGTACGGCGTAGGTTATGGGTTAGGGTTAGGGTTAGTGTTAGGGTTATGTTACGGCTTAGGTTATGGGATAGGGTACAAGTGAGGGTATGGCATAGGGTAGGGGTTAGGGTTAGGGTTAGGGTTAGGGTTAGGGTTAAGGTACGGCTTAGGGTACGGGTGAGGCTATGGGTGAGGATACTGCGTAGGGTATTGGTTAGGGTTAGGGTACGGCTTAGGATACGGGTTAGGGTTAGGGTTAGGGTATGGCGTACGGTATGGGTTAGGGTTAGGTTTAGGGTTAGGGTTAGGGTTAGGGTTAGGGTACGGCTTAGGGTACGGGTTAGGGTACGGGTGAGGTTACGGCGTAGGGTATAGTTTAGGGTTAGGGTTAGGGTTAGGGTACGGCTTAGGATACGGGTTAGGGTACGGGTGAGGGTACGGCGTAGCATATGTTTTAGGGTTAGGGTTAGGGTACGGCTTAGGGTACGGGTTAGGGTACGGGTGAGGGTACGGTGTAGGTTATGGGTTAGGGTTAGGGTTAGGGTTAGGGTTAGTTTTAGGGTTAGGGATTGGTTTAGGGTACGGGTTAGGATTAGCATACGTGTTCGGGTTAGGGTTTTGGTTAGGGTTAGGGTACACGTTAGGGTTAGGGTATGGGTTAGGTTTAGGGTACACTTTAGGATTAGGGTATTTATTAAACCTATCCCACTCTCTAGATACCACTTAGCACGTAAAGGAATATTATTTGGGGTTCAGCCATGGAGAAGATTTAGGTCACTAGGATAAGATAAAGAATAAACACATTATAAAAAAATCACATAAGGTTTTCTTTTTAACCTGTTCCTTAAAACACTAGTGTTTAGGAAATCTAATGGAGGCAAAAGCAGTAAAGGGTAGTTTAGGGTTAGGGTTAGGGTTAGGGTTAGGGTAGGGCTTAGGATACCGGTGAGGGTACTGGTGAGGGTACTGCGTAGGTTATTGGTTAGGGTTAGGGTACGGCTTAGGATACGGGTTAGGATATGGGTTAGGTTACGGCGTTGGGTATGGGTGAGGGTTAGGGTTAGGGTTAGGGTAAGGCTTTGGGTACGGGTTAGGGTACGGGTGAGGGTACGGCGTAGGGTAGAGGTTAGGGTTAGGTTTAGGGTTAGGGTACGGCTTAGGATACGGGTTACGGTATGGGTGAGGGTACAGCGTAGCGTATGGGTTAGGGTTAGGGTTAGGGTTAGGGTTAGTTTTAGGGTTAGGGATTGGTTTAGGGTACGGTTGAGGATTAGCGTACGTGTTAGGGTTAGGGTTTGGGTTAGGGTTAGGGTACGCATTAGGGTTAGGGTTAGGGTACACGTTAGGATTAGGGTATTTATTAAACCTATCCCACTCTCTAGATACCACTTAGCACGTAAAGGAATATTATTTAGGGTCCAGCCATGGAGAAGATTTTCGTTACTAGGATAAGATAAAGAATAAACACATTATAAAAAAATCACATTAGGATTTTCTTTTTAACCTGTTCCTTAAAACACTAGTGCTTAGGAAATCTAATGGAGGCAAAAGCAGTCAAGGGTAGTTTAGGGTTAGGGTTAGGGTTAGGGTTAGTGTTAGGGTTAGGGTACGGCTTAGGATACGGGTTAGGGTACGGGTGAGGGTAAGGCGTAGCATATGGTTTAGGGTTAGGGTTAGGGTACGGCTTAGGGTACGGGTTAGGGTACGGGTGAGGGTACGGTGTAGGTTATGGGTTAGGGTTAGGGTTAGGGTTAGGGTTAGTTTTAGGGTTAGGGATTGGTTTAGGGTACGGGTTAGGATTAGCATACGTGTTCGGGTTAGGGTTTTGGTTAGGGTTAGGGTACGCGTTAGGGTTAGGGTATGGGTTAGGTTTAGGGTACACTTTAGGATTAGGGTATTTATTAAACCTATCCCACTCTCTAGATACCACTTAGCACGTAAAGGAATATTATTTGGGGTTCAGCCATGGAGAAGATTTTAGTCACTAGGATAAGATAAAGAATAAACACATTATAAAAAAATCACATAAGGTTTTCTTTTTAACCTGTTCCTTAAAACACTAGTGTTTAGGAAATCTAATGGAGGCAAAAGCAGTAAAGGGTAGTTTAGGGTTAGGGTTAGGGTTAGGGTTAGGGTAGGGCTTAGGATACCGGTGAGGGTACTGGTGAGGGTACTGCGTAGGTTATTGGTTAGGGTTAGGGTACGGCTTAGGATACGGGTTAGGATATGGGTTAGGTTACGGCGTTGGGTATGGGTGAGGGTTAGGGTTAGGGTTAGGGTAAGGCTTTGGGTACGGGTGAGGGTACGGGTGAGGGTACGGCGTAGGGTAGAGGTTAGGGTTAGGTTTAGGGTTAGGGTACGGCTTAGGATACGGGTTAGGGTATGGGTGAGGGTACGGCGTAGCGTATGGGTTAGGGTTAGGGTTAGGGTTAGGGTTAGTTTTAGGGTTAGGGATTGGTTTAGGGTACGGGTGAGGATTAGCGTACGTGTTAGGGTTAGGGTTTGGGTTAGGGTTAGGGTACGCATTAGGGTTAAGGTGTGGGTTAGGGTTAGGGTACACGTTAGGATTAGGGTATTTATTAAACCTATCCCACTCTCTAGATAGCACTTAGCACGTAAAGGAATATTATTTAGGGTCCAGCCATGGAGAAGATTTTCGTCACTAGGATAAGATAAAGAATAAACACATTATAAAAAAATCACATTAGGATTTTCTTTTTAACCTGTTCCTTAAAACACTAGTGCTTAGGAAATCTAATGGAGGCAAAAGCAGTCAACGGTAGTTTAGGGTTAGAGTTAGGGTTAGGGTTAGTGTAAGGGTTAGGGTACGGCTTAGGGTATGGGATAGGGTATGGGTGAGGGTACGGCATAGGGTAGGGTTTAGGGTTAGGGTTAGTGTTAGGGTTAGGGTTAGGGTATGGCTTAGGGTACGGGTGAGGGTACTGTGTAGGTCATTGGTTAGGGTTAGGTTAAGGCTTAGGATACAGGTTATTGTATAGGTTAGGGTACGGCACAGGGTATGGGTAAGGGTTAGGGTTAGGGTTAGGGTTAGAGTTAGGGTACGGCTTAGGGTACGGGTTAGGGTACGGGTGAGGGTACGGCGTAGTGTATAGGTTAGGGTTAGGGTTAGGGTACGGCTTAGGGTACGGGTTAGGTTACGGGTGAGGGTACGGCGTAGGGTATGGGTTAGGGTTAGGGTTAGGGTTAGTGTTAGTGTTAGGGTTAGGGTACGGCTTAGCGTATGGGATAGGGTACGGGTGAGGGTACAGCGTAGGGTAGGGGTTAGGGTTAGAGTTAAGGTTAGGGTTGGGGTTAGGGTACGGCTTAGGGTACGGGTGAGGGTACGGGTGAGGGTACTGCGTAGGGTATTGGTTAGGGTTAGGATATGGCTTAGGATACGGGTTAGGGTACGGGTTGGGGTATGGCGTAGGATATGGGTTAGGGTTAGGGTTAGGGTTAGGGTTAGGGTTAGGGTACGGCTTAGGATACGGGTTAGGGTACGGGTGAGGGTACGGCGTAGCGTATGGGTTAGGGTTAGGGTTAGGGTACGTCTTAGGGTACGGGTTAGGGTACGGGTGAGGGTATGGCGTAGGGTAAAGGTTAGGGTTAGGGTTAGGGTTAGGGTTAGTTTTAGGGTTAGGGATTGGTTTAGTGTACGGGTTAGTATTAGCGTACGTGTTAGGGTTAGGTTTTGGGTTAGGGTTAGGGTACGCGTTAGGGTTAGGGTATGGGTTAGGGTTAGGGTACACGTTAGGATTAGGGTATTTATTAAACCTATCCCACTCTCTAGGTACCACTTAGCACGTAAAGGAATATTATTAGGGATCCAGCCATGGAGAAGATTTTAGTCACTAGGATAAGATAAAGAATAAACACATTATAAAAAAATCACATTAGGATTTTCTTTTTAACCTGTTCCTTAAAACACTAGTGCTTAGGAAATCTAATAGAGGCAAAAGCAATCAAGGGTATTTTAGGGTTAGGGTTAGGTTTAGGGTTAGTGTTAGGGTTAGGGTACGGCTTAGGGTATTTGATAGGGTACGTGTGAGGGTACGGCGTAGGGTAGGGGTTAGGGTTAGGGTTAGGGTATGGCTTAGGGTACGGGTGAGGGTACGGGTGAGGGTACTGAGTAGCGTATTGGTTAGGGTTAGGGTATGGCTTAGGATACGTGTTAGGGTACGGATTAGGGTACGGCGTAGAGTGTGGGTTAGGGTTAGTGTTAGGGTTAGGTTTACGGTACGTCTTAGGGTACGTTTTAGGGTATGGGTGAGGGTACGGCGTAGGTTATGGGTTAGGGTTAGTGTTAGGGTTAGGGTTAGGGTACGGCTTAGGATACGGGTTAGGGTACGGGTGAGGGTACGGCGTAGCGTATGGTTTAGGGTTAGGGTTAGGGTTAGGGTACGGCTTAGGGTACGGGTTAGGGTACGGGTGAGGGTACGGCGTAGGTTATGGGTTAGGGTTAGGGTTAGGGTTAGGGTTAGTTTTAGGGTTAGGGATTGGTTTAGGGTACGGGTTAGGATTAGCATACGTGTTCGGGTTAGGGTTTTGGTTAGGGTTAGGGTACGCGTTAGGGTTAGGGTATGGGTTAGGTTTAGGGTACACTTTAGGATTAGGGTATTTATTAAACCTATCCCACTCTCTAGATACCACTTAGCACGTAAAGGAATATTATTTGGGGTTCAGCCATGGAGAAGATTTAGGTCTCTAGGATAAGATAAAGAATAAACACATTATAAAAAAATCACATAAGGTTTTCTTTTTAACCTGTTCCTTAAAACACTAGTGTTTAGGAAATCTAATGGAGGCAAAAGCAGTAAAGGGTAGTTTAGGGTTAGGGTTAGGGTTAGGGTTAGGGTAGGGCTTAGGATACCGGTGAGGGTACTGGTGAGGGTACTGCGTAGGTTATTGGTTAGGGTTAGGGTACGGCTTAGGATACGGGTTAGGATATGGGTTAGGTTACGGCGTTGGGTATGGGTGAGGGTTAGGGTTAGGGTTAGGGTAAGGCTTTGGGTACGGGTTAGGGTACGGGTGAGGGTACGGCGTAGGGTAGAGGTTAGGGTTAGGTTTAGGGTTAGGGTACGGCTTAGGATACGGGTTAGGGTATGGGTGAGGGTACGGCGTAGCGTATGGGTTAGGGTTAGGGTTAGGGTTAGGGTTAGTTTTAGGGTTAGGGATTGGTTTAGGGTACGGTTGAGGATTAGCGTACGTGTTAGGGTTAGGGTTTGGGTTAGGGTTAGGGTACGCATTAGGGTTAGGGTTAGGGTACACGTTAGGATTAGGGTATTTATTAAACCTATCCCACTCTCTAGATACCACTTAGCACGTAAAGGAATATTATTTAGGGTCCAGCCATGGAGAAGATTTTCGTTACTAGGATAAGATAAAGAATAAACACATTATAAAAAAATCACATTAGGATTTTCTTTTTAACCTGTTCCTTAAAACACTAGTGCTTAGGAAATCTAATGGAGGCAAAAGCAGTCAAGGGTAGTTTAGGGTTAGGGTTAGGGTTAGGGTTAGTGTTAGGGTTAGGGTACGGCTTAGGGTATGGGATAGGGTATGGGTGAGGGTACGGCATAGTGTAGGGTTTAGGGTTAGGGTTAGTGTTAGGGTTAGGGTTAGGGTATGGCTTAGGGTACGGGTGAGGGTACTGTGTAGGTCATTGGTTAGGGTTAGGTTAAGGCTTAGGATACAGGTTATTGTATGGGTTAGGGTACGGCGCAGGGTATGGGTAAGGGTTAGGGTTAGGGTTAGGGTTAGAGTTAGGGTACGGCTTAGGGTACGGGTTAGGGTACGGGTGAGGGTACGGCGTAGTGTATAGGTTAGGGTTAGGGTTAGGGTACGGCTTTGGGTACGGGTTAGGTTACGGGTGAGGGTACGGCGTAGGGTATGGGTTAGGGTTAGGGTTAGGGTTAGTGTTAGTGTTAGGGTTAGGGTACGGCTTAGCGTATGGGATAGGGTACGGGTGAGGGTACGGCCTAGGGTAGGGGTTAGGGTTAGAGTTAGGGTTAGGGTTGGGGTTAGGGTACGGCTTAGGGTACGGGTGAGGGTACGGGTGAGGGTACTGCGTAGGGTATTGGTTAGGGTTAGGATACGGCTTAGGATACGGGTTAGGGTACGGGTTATGGTATGGCGTAGGGTATGGGTTAGGGTTAGGGTTAGGGTTAGGGTTAGGGTACGGCTTAGAATATGGGTTAGGGTACGGGTGAGGGTACGGCGTAGCGTATGGGTTAGGGTTAGGGTTAGGGTACGTCTTAGGGTACGGGTTAGGGTACGGGTGAGGGTACGGCGTAGGGTAAGGGTTAGGGTTAGGGTTAGGGTTAGGGTTAGTTTTAGGGTTAGGGATTGGTTTAGGGTACTGGTTAGGATTAGCGTACGTGTTAGGGTTAGGTTTTTTGTTAGGGTTAGGGTACGCGTTAGGGTTAGGGTATGGGTTAGGTTTAGGGTACACGTTAGGATTAGGGTATTTATTAAACCTATCCCACTCTCTAGATACCACTTAGCACGTAAAGGAATATTATTAGGGATCCAGCCATGGAGAAGATTTTAGTCACTAGGATAAGATAAAGAATAAACACATTATAAAAAAATCACATCAGGATTTTCTTTTTAACCTGTTCCTTAAAACAGTAGTGCTTAGGAAATCTAATAGAGGCAAAAGCAATCAAGGGTAGTTTAGGGTTAGGGTTAGGGTTAGGGTTAGTGTTAGGGTTAGGGTACGGCTTAGGGTATGGGATAGGGTACGGGTGAGGGTACGGCGTAGGGTAGGGGTTAGGGTAAGGGTTAGGGTACGGCTTAGGGTACGGGTTAGGTTACGGGTGAGGGTACGGCGTAGGGTATGGGTTAGGGTTAGGGTTAGGGTTAGTGTTAGTGTTAGGGTTAGGGTACGGCTTAGCGTATGGGATAGGGTACGGGTGAGGGTACGGCGTAGGGTAGGGGTTAGGGTTAGGGTTAGGGTTAGGGTTAGGGTATGGCTTAGGGTACGGGTGAGGGTACGGGTGAGGATACTGCGTAGGGTATTGTTTAGGGTTAGGGTACGGCTTAGGATACGTGTTAGGGTACGGGTTAGGGTACGGCGTAGAGTGTGGGTTAAGGTTAGGGTTAGTGTTAGGGTTAGGGTTACGGTACGTCTTAGGGTATGTGTTAGGGTACGGGTGAGGGTACGGCGTAGGTTATGGGTTAGGGTTAGGGTTAGGGTTAGGGTACGGCTTAGGATACGGGTTAGGGTACGGGTGAGGGTACGGCGTAGGTTATGGGTTAGGGTTAGGGTTAGTGTTAGGGTTATGTTACGGCTTAGGTTATGGGATAGGGTACAAGTGAGGGTATGGCATAGGGTAGGGGTTAGGGTTAGGGTTAGGGTTAGGGTTAGGGTTAAGGTACGGCTTAGGGTACGGGTGAGGCTATGGGTGAGGATACTGCGTAGGGTATTGGTTAGGGTTAGGGTACGGCTTAGGATACGGGTTAGGGTTAGGGTTAGGGTATGGCGTACGGTATGGGTTAGGGTTAGGTTTAGGGTTAGGGTTAGGGTTAGGGTTAGGGTACGGCTTAGGGTACGGGTTAGGGTACGGGTGAGGTTACGGCGTAGGGTATAGTTTAGGGTTAGGGTTAGGGTTAGGGTACGGCTTAGGATACGGGTTAGGGTACGGGTGAGGGTACGGCGTAGCATATGTTTTAGGGTTAGGGTTAGGGTACGGCTTAGGGTACGGGTTAGGGTACGGGTGAGGGTACGGTGTAGGGTATGGGTTAGGGTTAGGGTTAGGGTTAGGGTTAGTTTTAGGGTTAGGGATTGGTTTAGGGTACGGGTTAGGATTAGCATACGTGTTCGGGTTAGGGTTTTGGTTAGGGTTAGGGTACACGTTAGGGTTAGGGTATGGGTTAGGTTTAGGGTACACTTTAGGATTAGGGTATTTATTAAACCTATCCCACTCTCTAGATACCACTTAGCACGTAAAGGAATATTATTTGGGGTTCAGCCATGGAGAAGATTTAGGTCACTAGGATAAGATAAAGAATAAACACATTATAAAAAAATCACATAAGGTTTTCTTTTTAACCTGTTCCTTAAAACACTAGTGTTTAGGAAATCTAATGGAGGCAAAAGCAGTAAAGGGTAGTTTAGGGTTAGGGTTAGGGTTAGGGTTAGGGTAGGGCTTAGGATACCGGTGAGGGTACTGGTGAGGGTACTGCGTAGGTTATTGGTTAGGGTTAGGGTACGGCTTAGGATACGGGTTAGGATATGGGTTAGGTTACGGCGTTGGGTATGGGTGAGGGTTAGGGTTAGGGTTAGGGTAAGGCTTTGGGTACGGGTTAGGGTACGGGTGAGGGTACGGCGTAGGGTAGAGGTTAGGGTTAGGTTTAGGGTTAGGGTACGGCTTAGGATACGGGTTACGGTATGGGTGAGGGTACGGCGTAGCGTATGGGTTAGGGTTAGGGTTAGGGTTAGGGTTAGTTTTAGGGTTAGGGATTGGTTTAGGGTACGGTTGAGGATTAGCGTACGTGTTAGGGTTAGGGTTTGGGTTAGGGTTAGGGTACGCATTAGGGTTAGGGTTAGGGTACACGTTAGGATTAGGGTATTTATTAAACCTATCCCACTCTCTAGATACCACTTAGCACGTAAAGGAATATTATTTAGGGTCCAGCCATGGAGAAGATTTTCGTCACTAGGATAAGATAAAGAATAAACACATTATAAAAAAATCACATTAGGATTTTCTTTTTAACCTGTTCCTTAAAACACTAGTGCTTAGGAAATCTAATGGAGGCAAAAGCAGTCAAGGGTAGTTTAGGGTTAGGGTTAGGGTTAGGGTTAGTGTTAGGGTTAGGGTACGGCTTAGGATACGGGTTAGGGTACGGGTGAGGGTAAGGCGTAGCATATGGTTTAGGGTTAGGGTTAGGGTACGGCTTAGGGTACGGGTTAGGGTACGGGTGAGGGTACGGTGTAGGTTATGGGTTAGGGTTAGGGTTAGGGTTAGGGTTAGTTTTAGGGTTAGGGATTGGTTTAGGGTACGGGTTAGGATTAGCATACGTGTTCGGGTTAGGGTTTTGGTTAGGGTTAGGGTACGCGTTAGGGTTAGGGTATGGGTTAGGTTTAGGGTACACTTTAGGATTAGGGTATTTATTAAACCTATCCCACTCTCTAGATACCACTTAGCACGTAAAGGAATATTATTTGGGGTTCAGCCATGGAGAAGATTTTAGTCACTAGGATAAGATAAAGAATAAACACATTATAAAAAAATCACATAAGGTTTTCTTTTTAACCTGTTCCTTAAAACACTAGTGTTTAGGAAATCTAATGGAGGCAAAAGCAGTAAAGGGTAGTTTAGGGTTAGGGTTAGGGTTAGGGTTAGGGTAGGGCTTAGGATACCGGTGAGGGTACTGGTGAGGGTACTGCGTAGGTTATTGGTTAGGGTTAGGGTACGGCTTAGGATACGGGTTAGGATATGGGTTAGGTTACGGCGTTGGGTATGGGTGAGGGTTAGGGTTAGGGTTAGGGTAAGGCTTTGGGTACGGGTGAGGGTACGGGTGAGGGTACGGCGTAGGGTAGAGGTTAGGGTTAGGTTTAGGGTTAGGGTACGGCTTAGGATACGGGTTAGGGTATGGGTGAGGGTACGGCGTAGCGTATGGGTTAGGGTTAGGGTTAGGGTTAGGGTTAGTTTTAGGGTTAGGGATTGGTTTAGGGTACGGGTGAGGATTAGCGTACGTGTTAGGGTTAGGGTTTGGGTTAGGGTTAGGGTACGCATTAGGGTTAAGGTGTGGGTTAGGGTTAGGGTACACGTTAGGATTAGGGTATTTATTAAACCTATCCCACTCTCTAGATAGCACTTAGCACGTAAAGGAATATTATTTAGGGTCCAGCCATGGAGAAGATTTTCGTCACTAGGATAAGATAAAGAATAAACACATTATAAAAAAATCACATTAGGATTTTCTTTTTAACCTGTTCCTTAAAACACTAGTGCTTAGGAAATCTAATGGAGGCAAAAGCAGTCAACGGTAGTTTAGGGTTAGAGTTAGGGTTAGGGTTAGTGTAAGGGTTAGGGTACGGCTTAGGGTATGGGATAGGGTATGGGTGAGGGTACGGCATAGGGTAGGGTTTAGGGTTAGGGTTAGTGTTAGGGTTAGGGTTAGGGTATGGCTTAGGGTACGGGTGAGGGTACTGTGTAGGTCATTGGTTAGGGTTAGGTTAAGGCTTAGGATACAGGTTATTGTATAGGTTAGGGTACGGCACAGGGTATGGGTAAGGGTTAGGGTTAGGGTTAGGGTTAGAGTTAGGGTACGGCTTAGGGTACGGGTTAGGGTACGGGTGAGGGTACGGCGTAGTGTATAGGTTAGGGTTAGGGTTAGGGTACGGCTTAGGGTACGGGTTAGGTTACGGGTGAGGGTACGGCGTAGGGTATGGGTTAGGGTTAGGGTTAGGGTTAGTGTTAGTGTTAGGGTTAGGGTACGGCTTAGCGTATGGGATAGGGTACGGGTGAGGGTACAGCGTAGGGTAGGGGTTAGGGTTAGAGTTAAGGTTAGGGTTGGGGTTAGGGTACGGCTTAGGGTACGGGTGAGGGTACGGGTGAGGGTACTGCGTAGGGTATTGGTTAGGGTTAGGATATGGCTTAGGATACGGGTTAGGGTACGGGTTGGGGTATGGCGTAGGATATGGGTTAGGGTTAGGGTTAGGGTTAGGGTTAGGGTACGGCTTAGGATACGGGTTAGGGTACGGGTGAGGGTACGGCGTAGCGTATGGGTTAGGGTTAGGGTTAGGGTACGTCTTAGGGTACGGGTTAGGGTACGGGTGAGGGTATGGCGTAGGGTAAAGGTTAGGGTTAGGGTTAGGGTTAGGGTTAGTTTTAGGGTTAGGGATTGGTTTAGTGTACGGGTTAGTATTAGCGTACGTGTTAGGGTTAGGTTTTGGGTTAGGGTTAGGGTACGCGTTAGGGTTAGGGTATGGGTTAGGGTTAGGGTACACGTTAGGATTAGGGTATTTATTAAACCTATCCCACTCTCTAGGTACCACTTAGCACGTAAAGGAATATTATTAGGGATCCAGCCATGGAGAAGATTTTAGTCACTAGGATAAGATAAAGAATAAACACATTATAAAAAAATCACATTAGGATTTTCTTTTTAACCTGTTCCTTAAAACACTAGTGCTTAGGAAATCTAATAGAGGCAAAAGCAATCAAGGGTATTTTAGGGTTAGGGTTAGGTTTAGGGTTAGTGTTAGGGTTAGGGTACGGCTTAGGGTATTTGATAGGGTACGTGTGAGGGTACGGCGTAGGGTAGGGGTTAGGGTTAGGGTTAGGGTATGGCTTAGGGTACGGGTGAGGGTACGGGTGAGGGTACTGAGTAGCGTATTGGTTAGGGTTAGGGTACGGCTTAGGATACGTGTTAGGGTACGGATTAGGGTACGGCGTAGAGTGTGGGTTAGGGTTAGTGTTAGGGTTAGGTTTACGGTACGTCTTAGGGTACGTTTTAGGGTATGGGTGAGGGTACGGCGTAGGTTATGGGTTAGGGTTAGTGTTAGGGTTAGGGTTAGGGTACGGCTTAGGATACGGGTTAGGGTACGGGTGAGGGTACGGCGTAGCGTATGGTTTAGGGTTAGGGTTAGGGTTAGGGTACGGCTTAGGGTACGGGTTAGGGTACGGGTGAGGGTACGGCGTAGGTTATGGGTTAGGGTTAGGGTTAGGGTTAGGGTTAGTTTTAGGGTTAGGGATTGGTTTAGGGTACGGGTTAGGATTAGCATACGTGTTCGGGTTAGGGTTTTGGTTAGGGTTAGGGTACGCGTTAGGGTTAGGGTATGGGTTAGGTTTAGGGTACACTTTAGGATTAGGGTATTTATTAAACCTATCCCACTCTCTAGATACCACTTAGCACGTAAAGGAATATTATTTGGGGTTCAGCCATGGAGAAGATTTTAGTCACTAGGATAAGATAAATAATAAACACATTATAAAAAAATCATATAAGGTTTTCTTTTTAACCTGTTCTTTAAAACACTAGTGTTTAGGAAATCTAATGGAGGCAAAAGCAGTAAAGGGTAGTTTAGGGTTAGGGTTAGGGTTAGGGTTAGGGTAGGGCTTAGGATACGGGTGAGGGTACTGGTGAGGGTACTGCGTAGGTTATTGGTTAGGGTTAGGGTACGGCTTAGGATACGGGTTAGGGTATGGGTGAGGGTACGGCGTAGCGTATGGGTTAGGGTTAGGGTTAGGGTTAGGTTTAGTTTTAGGGTTAGGGATTGGTTTAGGGTACGGGTTAGGATTAGCGTACGTGTTAGTGTTAGGGTTTGGGTTAGGGTTAGGGTACGCATTAGGGTTAGGGTATGGGTTAGGGTTAGGGTACACGTTAGGATTAGGGTATTTATTAAACCTATCCCACTCTCTAGATACCACTTAGCACGTAAAGGAATATTATTTAGGGTCCAGCCATGGAGAAGATTTTCGTCACTAGGATAAGATAAAGAATAAACACATTATAAAAAAATCACATTAGGATTTTCTTTTTAACCTGTTCCTTAAAACACTAGTGCTTAGGAAATCTAATGGAGGCAAAAGCAGTCAAGGGTAGTTTAGGGTTAGGGTTAGGGTTAGGGTTAGGGTTAGTGTTAGGGTTAGGGTACAGCTTAGGGTATGGGATAGCGTATGGGTGAGGGTACGGCATAGGGTAGGTTTTAGGGTTAGGGTTAGTGTTAGTGTTAGGGTTAGGGTATGGCTTAGGGTACGGGTGAGGGTACTGTGTAGGTCATTGGTTAGGGTTAGGTTAAGGCTTAGGATACAGGTTATTGTATGTGTTAGGGTACGGCGCAGGGTATGGGTAAGGGTTAGGTTTAGGGTTAGAGTTAGGGTACGGCTTAGGGTACGGGTTAGGGTACGGGTGAGGGTACGGCGTAGTGTATAGGTTAGGGTTAGGGTTAGGGTACGGCTTAGGGTACGGGTTAGGTTACGGGTGAGGGTACGGCGTAGGGTATGGGTTAGGGTTAGGGTTAGTGTTAGTGTTAGGGTTAGGGTACGGCTTAGCGTATGGGATAGGGTACGGGTGAGGGTACGGCGTACGGTAGGGATTAGGGTTAGAGTTAGGGTTAGGGTTGGGGTTAGGGTATGGCTTAGGGTACGGGTGAGGGTACGGGTGAGGGTACTGCGTAGGGTATTGGTTAGGGTTAGGATACGGCTTAGGATACGAGTGTAGGGTACGGGTTAGGGTATCGCGTAGGGTATTGGTTAGGGTTAGGTTTAGGGTTAGGGTTAGGTTTAGGGTACGGGTGAGGGTACGGGTGAGGGTACTGCGTAGGGTATTGGTTAGGGTTAGGATACGGCTTAGGATACGGTTAGGGTACGGGTTAGGGTACGGCATAGGGTATGGGTTAGGGTTAGGGTTAGGGTTAGGGTTAGTGTTAGGGTACGGCTTAGGGTACGGGTTAGGCTACGGGTGAGGGTACGGCGTAGGGTACAGTTTAGGGTTAGGTTTAGGGTTAGGGTTAGGGTACGGCGTAGGGTACGGGTTAGGGTACGGTTGATGGTACGACGTAGGGTATAGGTTAGAGTTAGGGTTAGGGTACGGCTTAGGATACGGTTTAGGGTTAGGGTTAGTGTACGGCTTAGGGTACGGGTTAGGGTACGGGTGAGGGTACGGTGTAGGTTATGGGTTAGGGTTAGGGTTAGGGTTAGGGTTAGTTTTAGGGTTAGGGATTGGTTTAGGGTACGGGTTAGGATTAGCATACGTGTTCGGGTTAGGGTTTTGGTTAGGGTTAGGGTACGCGTTAGGGTTAGGGTATGGGTTAGGTTTAGGGTACACTTTAGGATTAGGGTATTTATTAAACCTATCCCACTCTCTAGATACCACTTAGCACGTAAAGGAATATTATTTGGGGTTCAGCCATGGAGAAGATTTTAGTCACTAGGATAAGATAAAGAATAAACACATTATAAAAAAATCACATAAGGTTTTCTTTTTAACCTGTTCCTTAAAACACTAGTGTTTAGGAAATCTAATGGAGGCAAAAGCAGTAAAGGGTAGTTTAGGGTTAGGGTTAGGGTTAGGGTTAGGGTAGGGCTTAGGATACGGGTGAGGGTACTGGTGAGGGTACTGCGTAGGTTATTGGTTAGGGTTAGGGTACGGCTTAGGATACGGGTAAGGATATGGGTTAGGTTACGGCGTTGGGTATGGGTGGGGGTTAGGGTTAGGGTTAGGGTAAGGCTTTGGGTACGGGTGAGGGTACGGGTGAGGGTACGGCGTAGGGTAGAGGTTAGGGTTAGGTTTAGGATTAGGGTACGGCTTAGGATACGGGTTAGGGTATGGGTGAGGGTACGGCGTAGCGTATGGGTTAGGGTTAGGGTTAGGTTTAGGGTTAGTTTTAGGGTTAGGGATTGGTTTAGGGTACGGGTTAGGATTAGCGTACGTGTTAGGGTTAGGGTTTGGGTTAGGGTTAGGGTACGCATTAGGGTTAGGGTATGGGTTAGGGTTAGGGTACACGTTAGGATTAGGGTATTTATTAAACCTATCCCACTCTCTAGATACCACTTAGCACGTAAAGGAATATTATTTAGGGTCCAGCCATGGAGAAGATTTTCGTCACTAGGATAAGATAAAGAATAAACACATTATAAAAAAATCACATTAGGATTTTCTTTTTAACCTGTTCCTTAAAACACTAGTGCTTAGGAAATCTAATGGAGGCAAGAGCAGTCAAGGGAAGTTTAGGGTTAGGGTTAGGGTTAGGGTTAGTGTTAGGGTTAGGGTACGGCTTAGGGTATGGGATAGGGTATGGGTGAGGGTACGGCATAGGGTAGGGTTTAGGGTTAGGGTTAGGGTTAGGGTATGGCTTAGGGTACGGGTGAGGGTACTGTGTAGGTCATTGGTTAGGGTTAGGTTAAGGCTTAGGATACAGGTTATTGTATTGATTAGGGTACGCAGGGTATGGGTAAGGGTTAGGGTTAGGGTTAGGGTTAGAGTTAGGGTACGGCTTAGGGTACGAGTTAGGGAACGGGTGAGGGTACGGCGTAGTGTATAGGTTAGGGTTAGGGTTAGGGTACGGCTTAGGGTACGGATTAGGTTATGGGCGAGGGTACGGCGTAGGGTATGGGTTAGAGTTAGGGTTAGGGTTAGTGTTACTGTTACGGTTAGGGTACGGCTTAGCGTATGGGATAGGGTACGGGTGAGGGTACGGCGTAGGGTAAGGGTTAGGGTTAGGGTTAGGGTTAGGGTTAGGGTATGGCTTAGGGTACGGGTGAGGGTACGGGTGAGGGTACTGCGTAGGGTATTGGTTAGGGTTAGGGTACGGCTTAGGATACGTGTTAGGGTACGGGTTAGGGTACGGCGTAGAGTGTGGGTTAGGGTTAGGGTTAGTGTTAGGGTTAGGGTTACGGTACGTCTTAGGGTACGTGTTAGGGTACGGGTGAGGGTACGGCGTAGGTTATGGGTTAGGGTTAGGGTTAGGGTTAGGGTTAGGGTACGGCTTAGGATACGGGTTAGGGTACGGGTGAGGGTACGGCGTAGGTTATGGGTTAGGGTTAGGGTTAGTGTTAGGGTTATTGTACGGCTTAGGTTATGGGATAGGGTACAGGTGAGGGTATGGCATAGGGTAGGGGTTAGGGTTAGGGTTAGGGTTAGGGTTAGGTTTAGGGTACGGCTTAGGGTACGGGTGAGGGTATGGGTGAGGATACTGCGTAGGGTATTGGTTAGGGTTAGGGTACGGCTTAGGATATGGGTTAGGGTACGTGTTAGGGTATGGCGTACGGTATGGGTTAGGGTTAGGGTTAGGGTTAGGGTTACGGTTAGGGTTAGGGTACGGCTTAGGGTTCGGGTTAGGGTACGGGTGAGGTTACGGCGTAGGGTATAGTTTAGGGTTAGGGTTAGGGTTAGGGTACGGCTTAGGATACGGGTTAGGGTACGTGTGAGGGTACGGCGTAGCGTATGGTTTAGGGTTAGGGTTAGGGTTAGGGTACGGCTTAGGGTACGGGTTAGGGTACGGGTGAGGGTATGGTGTAGTGTATAGGTTAGGGTTAGGGTTAGGGTTACGGTATGGCTTAGGGTACGGGTGTGGGTACGGGTGAGGGTACTGCGTAGGGTATTGGTTAGGGTTAGGATATGGCTTAGGATACGGGTTAGTGTACGGGTCAGGGTATGGCGTAGGTTATGGGTTAGGGTTAGGGTTAGGGTTAGGGTTAGGGTTAGGGTACAGCTTAGGATACGGGCTAGGGTACGGGTGAGGGTACGGCGTAGTGTATGGGTTAGGGTTAGGGTTAGGGTACGTCTTAGGGTACGGGTTAGGGTACGGGTGAGGGTACGGCGTAGGGTAAGGGTTAAGGTTAGAGTTAGGGTTAGTTTTAGTGTTAGGGATTGGTTTAGGGTACGGGTTAGGATTAGCGTACGTGTTAGGGTTAGGTTTTGGGTTAGGGTTAGGGTACGGCTTAGGTTATGGGATAGGGTACAGGTGAGGGTATGGCATAGGGTAGGGGTTAGGGTTAGGTTTAGGGTTAGGGTTAGGGTTAGGGTACGGCTTAGGGTACGGGTGAGGGTATGGGTGAGGATACTGCGTAGGGTATTGGTTAGGGTTAGGGTACGGCTTAGGATACGGGTTAGGGTACGTGTTAGGGTATGGCGTACGCTATGGGTTAGGGTTAGGGTTAGGGTTAGGGTTAGGGTACGGCTTAGGGTACGGGTTAGGGTATGGGTGAGGTTACGGCGTAGGGTATAGTTTAGGGTTAGGGTTAGGGTTAGGGTACGGCTTAGGGTATGGGTTAGGGTACGGGTGAGGGTATGGCGTAGTGTATAGGTTAGGGTTAGGGTTAGGTTTAGGGTATGGCTTAGGGTACGGGTGAGGGTACGGGTGAGGGTACTGTGTAGGGTATTGGTTATGGTTAGGGTACGGCTTAGAATACGGGTTAGGGTACGGTTTAGGGTACGGCGTAGGGTATGGGTTAGGGTTAGGGTTAGGGTTAGGGTTAGGGTTAGGGTACGGCTTATGGTACGGGTTAGCGTACGGGTGAGGGTACGGCGCAGTGTATAGGTTAGGGTTAGGGTTAGGGTTAGGGTACGGCTTAGGGTATGGGATAGGGTACGGGTGAGGGTACGGCGTAGGGTAGGGGTTAGGTTTAGGGTTAGGGTTAGTGTTAGGGTTAGGGTACGGCTTAGGGTATGGGATAGGTTACGGTGAGGGTACGGCGTAGGGTAGGGGTTAGGGTTAGGTTTAGGGTTAGTGTTTGGTTTAGGGTACCGCTTAGGGTATGGGATTGGGTACGGCGTAGGGTAGCAGTTAGGGTTAGGGTTAGGGTTAGTGTACGGCTTAGGATACGGGTTAGGGTATGGGTGAGGGTGCGGCGTAGCGTATGGGTTAGGGTTAGGGTTAGGGTTAGGGTATGGCTTAGGGTATGGGTTATGGTACGGGTGAGGTTACGGCGTAGGTTATGGGTTAGGGTTAGGGTTAGGGTTAGGGTTAGTTTTAGGGTTAGGGATTGGTTTAGGGTACTGGTTAGGATTAGCATACTTGTTCGGGTTAGGGTTTTGGTTAGGGTTAGGGTACGCGTTAGGGTTAGGGTATGGGTTAGGTTTAGGGTACACGTTAGGATTAGGGTATTTATTAAACCTATCCCACTCTCTAGATACCACTTAGCTCGTAAAGGAATATTATTTGGGGTTCAGCCATGGAGAAGATTTTAGTCACTAGGATAAGATAAAGAATAAACACATTATTAAAAAAATCACATAAGGTTTTCTTTTTAACCTGTTCTTTAAAACACTAGTGTTTAGGAAATCTAATGGAGGCAAAAGCAGTAAAGGGTAGTTTAGGGTTAGGGTTAGGGTTAGGGTTAGGGTAGGGCTTAGGATACGGGTGAGGGTACTGGTGAGGGTACTGCGTAGGTTATTGGTTATGGTTAGGGTACGGCTTAGGATACGGGTTAGGATATGGGTTAGGTTACGGCGTTGGGTATGGGTGAGGGTTAGGGGTAGGGTTAGGGTAAGGCTTTGGGTACGGGTTAGGGTACGGGTGAGGGTACGGCGTAGGGTAGAGGTTAGGGTTAGGTTTAGGATTAGGGTACGGCTTAGGATACGGGTTAGGGTATGGGTGAGGGTACGGCGTAGCGTATGGGTTAGGGTTAGGGTTAGGGTTAGGGTTAGTTTTAGGGTTATGGATTGGTTTAGGGTACGGGTTAGGATTAGCTTACGTGTTAGGGTTAGGGTTTGGGTTAGGGTTAGGGTACGCATTAGGGTTAGGGTATGGGTTAGGGTTAGGGTACACGTTAGGATTAGGGTATTTATTAAACCTATCCCACTCTCTAGATACCACTTAGCACGTAGAGGAATATTATTTAGGGTCCAGCCATGGAGAAGATTTTAGTCACTAGGATAAGATAAAGAATAAACACATTATAAAAAAATCACATTAGGATTTTCTTTTTAACCTGTTCCTTAAAACACTAGTGCTTAGGAAATCTAATGGAGGCAAAAGAAGTCAAGGGTAGTTTAGGGTTAGGGTTAGGGTATGGCTTAGGGTACGGGTGAGGGTACTGTGTAGGTCATTGGTTAGGGTTAGGTTAAGGCTTAGGATACAGGTTATTGTATGGGTTAGGGTACGGCGCAGGGTATGGTTAAGGGTTAGTGTTAGGGTTAGGGTTAGAGTTAGGGTACGGCTTAGGGTACGGGTTAGGGAACGGGTGAGGGTACGGCGTAGTGTATAGGTTAGGGTTAGGGTTAGGGTACGGCTTAGGGTACGGATTAGGTTATGGGTGAGGGTACAGCGTAGGGTATGGGTTAGGGTTAGGGTTAGGGTTAGTGTTAGTGTTAGGGTTAGGGTACGGCTTAGCGTATGGGATAGGGTACGGGTGAGGGTACGGCGTAGGGTAGGGGTTAGGGTTAGGGCTAGGGTTAGGGTTAGGGTATGGCTTAGGGTACGGGTGAGGGTACGGGTGAGGGTACTGCGTAGGGTATTGGTTAGGGTTAGGGTACGGCTTAGGATACGTGTTAGGGTACGGGTTAGGGTACGGCGTAGATTGTGGGTTAGGGTTAGGGTTAGTGTTAGGGTTAGGGTTACGGTACGTCTTAGGGTACGTGTTAGGGTACGTGTTAGGGTACGGCTTAGGTTATGGGATAGGGTAAAGGTGAGGGTATGGCATAGGGTAGGGGTTAGGGTTAGGTTTAGGGTTAGGTTTAGGGTTAGGGTACGGCTTAGGGTACGGGTGAGGGTATGGGTGAGGATACTGCGTAGGGTATTGGTTAGGGTTAGGGTACGGCTTAGGATACGGGTTAGGGTACGTGTTAGGGTATGGCGTACGCTATGGGTTAGGGTTAGGGTTAGGGTTAGGGTTAGGGTTAGGGTTAGGGTACGGCTTAGGGTATGGGTTAGGGTACGGGTGAGGTTATGGCGTAGGGTATAGTTTAGGGTTAGGGTTAGGGTTAGGGTACGGCTTAGGGTACGGGTTAGGGTACGGGTGAGGGTACGGCGTAGTGTATAGGTTAGGGTTAGGGTTAGGGTTAGGGCACGGCTTAGGGTATGGGATAGGGTACGGGTGAGGGTAAGTCGTTGGGTAGGGGTTAGGTTTAGGGTTAGGGTTAGTGTTAGGGTTAGGGTACGGCTTAGGGTATGGGATAGGTTACGGGTGAGGGTACGGCGTAGGGTAGGGGTTAGGGTTAGGTTTAGGGTTAGTGTTAGGTTTAGGGTACCGCTTAGGGTATGGGATAGGGTACGGCGTAGGGTAGCGGTTAGGGTTTGGGTTAGGGTTAGGGTACGGCTTAGGATACGGGTTAGGGTACGGGTGAGGGTGCGGCGTAGCGTATGGGTTAGGGTTAGGGTACGGGTGAGGGTACGGCGTAGGTTATGGGTTAGGGTTAGGGTTAGGGTTAGGGTTAGTTTTAGGGTTAGGGATTGGTTTAGGGTAAGGGTTAGGATTAGCATACTTGTTCGGGTTAGGGTTTTGGTTAGGGTTAGGGTACGCGTTAGGGTTAGGGTATGGGTTAGTTTTAGGGTACACGTTAGGATTAGGGTATTTATTAAACCTATCCCACTCTCTAGATACCACTTAGCACGTAAAGGAATATTATTTGGGGTTCAGCCATGGAGAAGATTTTAGTCACTAGGATAAGATAAAGAATAAACACATTATAAAAAAAATCACATAAGGTTTTCTTTTTAACCTGTTCTTTAAAACACTAGTGTTTAGGAAATCTAATGGAGGCAAAAGCAGTAAAGGGTAGTTTAGGGTTAGGGTTAGGGTAGGGCTTAGGATACGGGTGAGGGTACTGGTGAGGGTACTGCGTAGGTTATTGGTTAGGGTTAGGGTACGGCTTAGGATACGGGTTAGGATATGGGTTAGGTTACGGCGTTGGGTATGGGTGAGGGTTAGGGTTAGGGTTAGGGTAAGGCTTTGGGTACGGGTTAGGGTATGGGTGAGGTTACGGCGTAGGGTAGAGGTTAGGGTTAGGTTTAGGGTTAGGGTACGGCTTAGGATACGGGTTAGGGTATGGGTGAGGGTACGGCGTAGCGTATGGGTTAGGGTTCGGGTTAGGGTTAGTTTTAGGGTTAGGGATTGGTTTAGGGTACGGGTTAGGATTAGCGTACGTGTTAGTGTTAGGGTTTGGGTTAGGGTTAGGGTACGCATTAGGGTTAGGGTGTGGGTTAGGGTTAGGGTACACGTTAGGATTAGGGTATTTATTAAACCTATCCCACTCTCTAGATACCACTTAGCACGTAAAGGAATATTATTTAGGGTCCAGCCATGGAGAAGATTTTCGTTACTAGGATAAGATAAATAATAAACACATTATAAAAAAATCACATTAGGATTTTCTCTTTAACCTGTTCCTTAAAACACTAGTGCTTAGGAAATCTAATGGAGGCAAAAGCAGTCAAGGGTAGTTTAGGGTTAGGGTTAGGGTTAGGGTTAGTGTTAGGGTTAGGGTACGGCTTAGGGTATGGGATAGGGTACGGGTGAGGGTACGGCATAGGGTAGGGTTTAGGGTTAGGGTTAGTGTTAGGGTTAGGGTTAGGGTATGGCTTAGGGTACGGGTGAGGGTACTGTGTAGGTCATTGGTAAGGGTTAGGTTAAGGCTTAGGATACAGGTTATTGTATGGGTTAGGGTACGGCGCAGGGTATGGGTAAGGGTTAGGGTTAGGGTTAGGGTTAGAGTTAGGGTACGGCTTAGGGTATGGGTTAGGGTACGGGTGAGGGTACGGCGTAGTGTATAGGTTAGGGTTAGGGTTAGGGTACGGCTTAGGGTACGGGTTAGGTTACGGGTGAGGATACGGAGTAGGGTATGGGTTAGGGTTAGGGTTAGGGTTAGTGTTAGTGTTAGGATTAGGGTACGGCTTAGCGTATGGGATAGGGTACGGGTGAGGGTACGGCGTAGGGTAGGGGTTAGGGTTAGAGTTAGGGTTAGGTTTGGGGTTAGGGTACGGCTTAGGGTACGGGTGAGAGTATGGGTGAGGGTACTGCGTAGGGTATTGGTTAGGGTTAGGATATGGCTTAGGATACGGGTTAGTGTATGGGTCAGGGTATGGCGTAGGTTATGGGTTAGGGTTAGGGTTAGGGTTAGGGTTAGGGTTAGGGTACAGCTTAGGATACGGGCTAGGGTACGGGTGAGGGTACGGCGTAGTGTATGGGTTAGGGTTAGGGTTAGGGTACGTCTTAGGGTACGGGTTAGGGTACGGGTGAGGGTACGGCGTAGGGTAAGGGTTAGGGTTAGAGTTAGGGTTAGTTTTAGTGTTAGGGATTGGTTTAGGGTACGGGTTAGGATTAGCGTACGTGTTAGGGTTAGGTTTTGGGTTAGGGTTAGGGTACGCGTTAGGGTTAGGGTATGGGTTAGGGTTAGGGTACACGTTAGGATTAGGGTATTTATTAAACCTATCCCACTCTCTAGATACCACTTAGCACGTAAAGGAATATTATTAGGGATCCAGCCATGGAGAAGATTTTAGTCACTAGGATAAGATAAAGAATAAACACATTATAAAAAAATCACATTCGTATTTTCTTTTTAACCTGTTCCTTAAAACACTAGTGCTTAGGAAATCTAATAGAGGCAAAAGCAATCAAGGGTAGTTTAGGGTTAGGGTTAGGGTTAGGGTTAGTGTTAGGGTTAGGGTACGGCTTAGGGTATGGGATAGGGTACGGGTGAGGGTACGGTGTAGGGTAGGTGTTAGGGTTAGGGTTAGGGTTAGGGTTAGGGTATGGCTTAGGGTACGGGTGAGGGTACTGCGTAGGGTATTGGTTAGGGTTAGGGTACGTCTTAGGATACGTGTTAGGGTACGGGTTAGGGTACGGCGTAGAGTGTGGGTTAGGGTTAGGGTTAGTGTTAGGGTTAGGGTTACGGTACGTCTTAGGGTACGTGTTAGGGTAGGGGTGAGGGTACGGCGTAGGTTATGGGTTAGGGTTAGGGTTAGGGTACGGCTTAGGATACAGGTTAGGGTACGGGTGAGGGTACGGCGTAGGTTATGGGTTAGGGTTAGGGTTAGTGTTAGGGTTATGGTACGGCTTAGGTTATGGGATAGGGTACAGGTGAGGGTATGGCATAGGGTAGGGGTTAGGGTTAGGTTTAGGGTTAGGGTTAGGGTTAGGGTACGCCTTAGGGTACGGGTGAGGGTATGGGTGAGGATACTGCGTAGGGTATTGGTTAGGGTTAGGGTACGGCTTAGGATACGGGTTAGGGTACGTGTTAGGGTATGGCGTACGCTATGGGTTAGGGTTAGGTTTAGGGTTAGGGTTAGGGTTAGGGTACGGCTTAGGGTACGGGTTAGGGTACGGGTGAGGTTACGGCGTAGGGTATAGTTTAGGGTTAGGGTTAGGGTTAGGGTACGGCTTAGGGTACGGGTTAGGGTACGGGTGAGGGTATGGCGTAGTGTATAGGTTAGGGTTAGTGTTAGGGTTAGGGTACAGCTTAGGGTACGGGTGAGGGTACGGGTGAAGGTACGGCGTAGCGTATGGGTTAGGGTTAGGGTTAGGGTTAGGGTTAGGGTACGGCTTAGGTTATGGGATAGTGTACAGGTGAGGGTATGGCATAGGGTATGCCTTAGGGTTAGGGTTAGGGTTAGGGTTAGGGTACGGCTTAGGGTACGGGTGAGGGTATGGGTGAGGATACTGCGTAGGGTATTGGTTAGGGTTACGGTACGTCTTAGGATACGGGTTAGGGTACGGGTGAGGGTACGGCGTAGGTTATGGGTTAGGGTTAGGGTTAGTGTTAGGGTTATGGTACGGCTTAGGTTATGGGATAGGGTACAGGTGAGGGTATGGCATAGGGTAGGGTTTAGGGTTAGGTTTAGGGTTAGGGTTAGGGTGAGGGTACGGCTCTGGGTACGGGTGAGGGTATGGGTGAGGATACTGCATAGGGTATTGGTTAGGGTTAGGGTACGGCTTAGAATACGGGTTAGGGTACGTGTTAGGGTATGGCGTACAGTATGGGTTAGGGTTAGGGTTAGGGTTAGGGTTAGGGTTAGGGTTAGGGTTAGGGTACGGCTTAGGGTACGGGTTAGGGTACGGGTTAGGGTACGGGTGAGGGTATGGCGTAGTGTATAGGTTAGGGTTAGTGTTAGGGTTAGGGTACAGCTTAGGGTACGGGTGAGGGTACGGGTGAGGGTACTGCGTAGGGTATTGGTTAGGGTTAGGATACGGCTTAGGATACGGGTTAGGGTACGGGTTAGGGTATGGCGTAGGGTATGGGTTAGGGTTAGGTTTAGGGTTAGGGTTAGGGTTAGGGTACGGCTTAGGATACGGGTTAGGGTACGGGTGAAGGTACGGCGTAGCGTATGGGTTAGGGTTAGGGTTAGGGTTAGGGTTAGGGTACGGCTTAGGTTATGGGATAGTGTACAGGTGAGGGTATGGCATAGGGTATGGGTTAGGGTTAGGGTTAGGGTTAGGGTTAGGGTACGGCTTAGGGTACGGGTGAGGGTATGGGTGAGGATACTGCGTAGGGTATTGGTTAGGGTTACGGTACGTCTTAGGATACGGGTTAGGGTACGGGTGAGGGTACGGCGTAGGTTATGGGTTAGGGTTAGGGTTAGTGTTAGGGTTATGGTACGGCTTATGTTATGGGATAGGGTACAGGTGAGGGTATGGCATAGGGTAGGGTTTAGGGTTAGGTTTAGGGTTAGGGTTAGGGTGAGAGTACAGCTTAGGGTACGGGTGAGGGTATGGGTGAGGATACTGCATAGGGTATTGGTTAGGGTTAGGGTACGGCTTAGAATACGGGTTAGGGTACGTGTTAGGGTATGGCGTACGGTATGGATTAGGGTTAGGGTTAGGGTTAGGGTTAGGGTTAGGGTTAGGGTGAGGGTACGGCTTAGGGTACGGGTTAGGGTACGGGTGAGGTTACGGCGTAGGGTATAGTTTAGGGTTAGGGTTAGGGTTAGGGTACGGCTTAGGATACGGGTTAGTGTACGGGTGAGGGTACGGCGTAGCGTATGGTTTAGGTTTAGGGTTAGGGTTAGGGTACGGCTTAGGGTACGGGTTAGGGTACGGGTGAGGGTACGGTGTAGGTTATGGGTTAGGGTTAGGGTTAGTGTTAGGGTTATGGTACGGCTTAGGTTATGGGATAGGGTACAGGTGAGGGTATGGCATAGGGTAGGGGTTAGGGTTAGGTTTAGGGTTAGGGTTAGGGTTAGGGTACGCCTTAGGGTACGGGTGAGGGTATGGGTGAGGATACTGCGTAGGGTATTGGTTAGGGTTAGGGTACGGCTTAGGATACGGGTTAGGGTACGTGTTAGGGTATGGCGTACGCTATGGGTTAGGGTTAGGTTTAGGGTTAGGGTTAGGGTTAGGGTACGGCTTAGGGTACGGGTTAGGGTACGGGTGAGGTTACGGCGTAGGGTATAGTTTAGGGTTAGGGTTAGGGTTAGGGTACGGCTTAGGGTACGGGTTAGGGTACGGGTGAGGGTATGGCGTAGTGTATAGGTTAGGGTTAGTGTTAGGGTTAGGGTACAGCTTAGGGTACGGGTGAGGGTACGGGTGAAGGTACGGCGTAGCGTATGGGTTAGGGTTAGGGTTAGGGTTAGGGTTAGGGTACGGCTTAGGTTATGGGATAGTGTACAGGTGAGGGTATGGCATAGGGTATGCCTTAGGGTTAGGGTTAGGGTTAGGGTTAGGGTACGGCTTAGGGTACGGGTGAGGGTATGGGTGAGGATACTGCGTAGGGTATTGGTTAGGGTTACGGTACGTCTTAGGATACGGGTTAGGGTACGGGTGAGGGTACGGCGTAGGTTATGGGTTAGGGTTAGGGTTAGTGTTAGGGTTATGGTACGGCTTAGGTTATGGGATAGGGTACAGGTGAGGGTATGGCATAGGGTAGGGTTTAGGGTTAGGTTTAGGGTTAGGGTTAGGGTGAGGGTACGGCTCTGGGTACGGGTGAGGGTATGGGTGAGGATACTGCATAGGGTATTGGTTAGGGTTAGGGTACGGCTTAGAATACGGGTTAGGGTACGTGTTAGGGTATGGCGTACAGTATGGGTTAGGGTTAGGGTTAGGGTTAGGGTTAGGGTTAGGGTTAGGGTTAGGGTACGGCTTAGGGTACGGGTTAGGGTACGGGTTAGGGTACGGGTGAGGGTATGGCGTAGTGTATAGGTTAGGGTTAGTGTTAGGGTTAGGGTACAGCTTAGGGTACGGGTGAGGGTACGGGTGAGGGTACTGCGTAGGGTATTGGTTAGGGTTAGGATACGGCTTAGGATACGGGTTAGGGTACGGGTTAGGGTATGGCGTAGGGTATGGGTTAGGGTTAGGTTTAGGGTTAGGGTTAGGGTTAGGGTACGGCTTAGGATACGGGTTAGGGTACGGGTGAAGGTACGGCGTAGCGTATGGGTTAGGGTTAGGGTTAGGGTTAGGGTTAGGGTACGGCTTAGGTTATGGGATAGTGTACAGGTGAGGGTATGGCATAGGGTATGGGTTAGGGTTAGGGTTAGGGTTAGGGTTAGGGTACGGCTTAGGGTACGGGTGAGGGTATGGGTGAGGATACTGCGTAGGGTATTGGTTAGGGTTACGGTACGTCTTAGGATACGGGTTAGGGTACGGGTGAGGGTACGGCGTAGGTTATGGGTTAGGGTTAGGGTTAGTGTTAGGGTTATGGTACGGCTTATGTTATGGGATAGGGTACAGGTGAGGGTATGGCATAGGGTAGGGTTTAGGGTTAGGTTTAGGGTTAGGGTTAGGGTGAGAGTACAGCTTAGGGTACGGGTGAGGGTATGGGTGAGGATACTGCATAGGGTATTGGTTAGGGTTAGGGTACGGCTTAGAATACGGGTTAGGGTACGTGTTAGGGTATGGCGTACGGTATGGATTAGGGTTAGGGTTAGGGTTAGGGTTAGGGTTAGGGTTAGGGTTAGGGTACGGCTTAGGGTACGGGTTAGGGTACGGGTGAGGTTACGGCGTAGGGTATAGTTTAGGGTTAGGGTTAGGGTTAGGGTACGGCTTAGGATACGGGTTAGTGTACGGGTGAGGGTACGGCGTAGCGTATGGTTTAGGTTTAGGGTTAGGGTTAGGGTACGGCTTAGGGTACGGGTTAGGGTACGGGTGAGGGTACGGTGTAGGTTATGGGTTAGGGGTAGGGTTAGGGTTAGGGTTAGTTTTAGGGTTAGGGATTGGTTTAGGGTATGGGTTAGGATTAGCATACGTGTTCGGGTTAGGGTTTTGGTTAGGGTTAGGGTACGCATTAGGGTTAGGGTATGGGTTAGGTTTAGGGTACACTTTAGGATTAGGGTATTTATTAAACCTATCCCACTCTCTAGATACCACTTAGCACGTAAAGGAATATTATTTGGGGTTCAGCCATGGAGAAGATTTTAGTCACTAGGATAAGATAAAGAATGAACACATTATAAAAAAATCACATAAGGTTTTCTTTTTAACCTGTTCCTTAAAACACTAGTGTTTAGGAAATCTAATGGAGGCAAAAGCAGTAAAGGGTAGTTTAGGGTTAGGGTTAGGGTTAGGGTTAGGGTAGGGCTTAGGATACGGGTGAGGGTACTGGTGAGGGTACTGCGTAGGTTATTGGTTAGGGTTAGGGTACGGCTTAGGATACGGGTTAGGATATGGGTTAGGTTACGGCGTTGGGTATGGGTGAGGGTTAGGGTTAGGGTTAGGGTAAGGCTTTGGGTACGGGTTAGGGTACGGGTGAGGGTACGGCGTAGGGTAGAGGTTAGGGTTAGGTTTAGGATTAGGGTACGGCTTAGTATACGGGTTAGGGTATGGGTGAGGGTACGGCGTAGCGTATGGGTTAGGGTTAGGGTTAGTTTTAGGGTTAGGGATTGGTGTAGGGTACGGTTTAGGATTAGCGTACGTGTTAGGGTTAGGGTTTGGGTTAGGGTTAGGGTACGCATTAGGGTTAGGGTATGGGTTAGGGTTAGGGTACACGTTAGGATTAGGGTATTTATTAAACCTATCCCACTCTCTAGATACCACTTAGCACGTAAAGGAATATTATTTAGGGTCCAGCCATGGAGAAGATTTTCGTCACTAGGATAAGATAAAGAATAAACACATTATAAAAAAATCACATTAGGATTTTCTTTTTAACCTGTTCCTTAAAACACTAGTGCTTAGGAAATCTAATGGAGGCAAAAGCAGTCAAGGGTAGTTTAGGGTTAGGGTTAGGGTTAGGGTTAGTGTTAGGGTTAGGGTACGGCTTAGGGTATGGGATAGGGTATGGGTGAGGGTACGGCATAGGGTAGGGTTTAGGGTTAGGGTTAGTGTTAGGGTTAGGGTTAGGGTATGGCTTAGGGTACGGGTGAGGGTACTGTGTAGGTCATTGGTTAGGGTTAGGTTAAGGCTTAGGATACAGGTTATTGTATGGGTTAGGGTACGGCGCAGGGTATGGGTAAGGGTTAGGGTTAGGGTTAGGGTTAGAGTTAGGGTACGGCTTAGGGTACGGGTTAGGGAACGGGTGAGGGTACGGCGTAGTGTATAGGTTAGGGTTAGGGTTAGGGTACGGCTTAGGGTACGGATTAGGTTATGGGTGAGGGTACGGCGTAGGGTATGGGTTAGGGTTAGGGTTAGGGTTAGTGTTAGTGTTAGGGTTAGGGTACGGCTTAGCGTATGGGATAGGGTACGGGTGAGGGTACGGCGTAGGGTAGGGGTTACGGTTAGGGTTAGGGTTAGGGTTAGGGTATGGCTTAGGGTACGGGTGAGGGTACGGGTGAGGGTACTGCGTACGGTATTGGTTAGGGTTAGGGTACGGCTTAGGATACGTGTTAGGGTACGGGTTAGGGTACGGCGTAGAGTGTGGGTTAGGGTTAGGGTTAGTGTTAGGGTTAGGGTTACGGTACGTCTTAGGGTACGTGTTAGGGTACGGGTGAGGGTACGGCGTAGGTTATGGGTTAGGGTCAGGGTTAGGGTTAGGGTTAGGTTACGGCTTAGGATACGGGTTAGGGTACGGGTGAGGGTACGGCGTAGGTTATGGGTTAGGGTTAGGGTTAGTGTTAGGGTTATGGTACGGCTTAGGTTATGGGATAGGGTACAAGTGAGTGTATGGCATAGGGTAGGGTTTAGGGTTAGGGTTAGGGTTAGGGTTAGGGTTAGGGTACGGCTTAGGGTACGGGTGAGGGTATGGGTGAGGATACTGCGTAGGGTATTGGTTAGGGTTAGGGTACGGCTTAGGATACGGGTTAGGGTACGTGTTAGGGTATGGCGTACGGTATGGGTTAGGGTTAGGGTTAGGGTTAGGGTTAGGGTTAGGGTACGGCTTAGGGTACGGGTTAGGGTACGGGTGAGGTTACGGCGTAGGGTATAGTTTAGGGTTAGGGTTAGGGTTAGGGTACGGCTTAGGATACGGGTTAGGGTACGGGTGAGGGTACGGCGTAGCGTATGCTTTAGGGTTAGGGTTAGGGTTAGGGTACGGCTTAGGGTACAGGTTAGGGTACGGGTGAGGGTATGGTGTAGTGTATAGGTTAGGGTTAGGGTACGGCTTAGAATACGGGTTAGGGTACGTGTTAGGGTACGGCGTAGGGTATGTGTTAGGGTTAGGGTTAGGGTTAGGGTTAGGGTTAGGGTACGGCTTAGGGCACGGTTAGGGTACGGGTGAGGGTACGGTGTAGTGTATAGGTTAGGGTTAGGGTTAGGGTTAGGGTACGGCTTAGGATACGGGTTAGGGTACGGGTGAGGGTACGGCGTAGGGTAGGGGTTAGGTTTAGGGTTAGGGTTAGTGTTAGGGTTAGGGTACGGCTTAGGGTATGGGATAGGTTACGGGTGAGGGTACGGCGTAGGGTAGGGGTTAGGGTTAGGTTTAGGGTTAGTGTTAGGTTTAGGGTACCGCTTAGGGTATGGGATAGGGTACGGCGTAGGGTTGCGGTTAGGGTTAGGGTTAGGGTTAGGGTTAGGGTACGGCTTAGGATACGGGTTAGTGTACGGGTGAGGGTACGGCGTAGGTTATGGGTTAGGGTTAGGGTTAGGGTTAGGGTTAGTTTTAGGGTTAGGGATTGGTTTAGGGTACGGGTTAGGATTAGCATACTTGTTCGGGTTAGGGTTTTGGTTAGGGTTAGGGTACGCGTTAGGGTTAGGGTATGGGTTAGGTTTAGGGTACACGTTAGGATTAGGGTATTTATTAAACCTATCCCACTCTCTAGATACCACTTAGCACGTAAAGGAATATTATTTGGGGTTCAGCCATGGAGAAGATTTTAGTCACTAGGATAAGATAAAGAATAAACACATTATAAAAAAATCACATAAGGTTTTCTTTTTAACCTGTTCCTTAAAACACTAGTGTTTAGGAAATCTAATGGAGGCAAAAGCAGTAAAGGGTAGTTTAGGGTTAGGGTTAGGGTTAGGGTTAGGGTAGGGCTTAGGATACGGGTGAGGTTACTCGTGAGGGTACTGCGTAGGTTATTGGTTAGGGTTAGGGTACGGCTTAGGATACGGGTTAGGATATGGGTTAGGTTACGGCGTTGGGTATGGGTGAGGGTTAGGGTTAGGGTTAGGGTAAGGCTTTGGGAAGGGGTTAGGGTACGGGTGAGGGTACGGCGTAGGGTAGAGGTTAGGGTTAGGTTTAGGGTTAGGGTACGGCTTAGGATACGGGTTAGGGTACGGGTGAGGGTACGGCGTTGCGTATGGGTTAGGGTTAGGGTTAGGGTACGTCTTAGGCTACGGGTTAGGGTACGGGTGAGGGTACGGCGTAGGGTAAGGGTTAGGGTTAGGGTTAGGGTTAGTTTTAGGGTTAGGGTTTGGTTTAGGGTACGGGTTAGGATTAGCGTACGTGTTAGGGTTAGGTTTTGGGTTAGGGTTAGGGTACGCGTTAGGGTTAGGGTATGGGTTAGGGTTAGGGTACACGTTAGGACTAGGGTATTTATTAAACCTATCCCACTCTCTAGATACCACTTAGCACATAAAGGAATATTATTAGGGATCCAGCCATGGAGAAGATTTTAGTCACTAGGATAAGATAAAGAATAAACACATTATAAAAAAATCACATTAGGATTTTCTTTTTAACCTGTTCCTTAAAACACTAGTGCTTAGGAAATCTAATAGAGCAAAAGCAATCAAGGGTAGTTTAGGGTTAGGGTTAGGGTTAGGGTTAGTGTTAGGGTTAGGGTACGGCTTAGGGTATGGGATAGGGTACGGGTGAGGGTACGGCATAGGGTAGGGGTTAGGGTTAGGGTTAGGGTTATGGTTAGGGCATGGCTTAGGGTACGGGTGAGGGTACGGGTGAGGGTACTGCGTACGGTATTGGTTAGGGTTAGGGTACGGCTTAGGATACGTGTTAGGGTACGGGTTAGGGTACGGCGTAGAGTGTGGGTTAGGGTTAGGGTTAGTGTTAGGGTTAGGGTTACGGTACGTCTTAGGGTACGTGTTAGGGTACGGGTGAGGGTACGGCGTAGGTTATGGGTTAGGGTTAGGGTTAGGGTTAGGGTAGGGTACGGCTTAGGATACGGGTTAGGGTACGGGTGAGGGTACTGCGTAGGTTATGGGTTAGGGTTAGGGTTAGTGTTAGGGTTATGGTACGGTTTAGGTTATGGGATAGGGTACAGGTGAGGGTATGGCATAGGGTAAGGGTTAGGGTTAGGTTTAGGGTTAGGGTTAGGGTTAGGGTACGCCTTAGGGTACGGGTGAGTGTATGGGTGAGGATACTGCGTAGGGTATTGGTTAGGGTTAGGGTACGGCTTAGGGTACGTGTTAGGTTACGGTTGAGGGTACGGCATAGGGTATGGTTTCGGGTTAGCGTTAGGGTTAGGGTTAGTGTTAGTGTTAGGGTTAGGGTACGGCTTAGCGTATGGGATAGGGTACGATTGAGGGTACGGCGTAGGGTAGGGTTTAGGGTTAGAGTTAGGGTTAGGGTTGGGGTTAGTGTACGGCTTAGGGTACGGGTGAGGGTACGGGTGAGGGTACTGCGTAGGGTATTGGTTAGGGTTAGGATACGGCTTAGGATACGGGTTAGGGTACGGGTTAGGGTATGGCGTAGGGTATGGGTTAGGGTTAGGGTTAGGGTTAGGGTTAGGGTTAGGGTTAGGGTACGGCTTAGGATACGGTTTAGGGTACGGGTGAAGGTACGGCGTAGCGTATGGGTTAGGGTTAGGGTTAGGGTTAGGGTTAGGGTACGGCTTAGGTTTTGGGATAGGGTACAGGTGAGGGTATGGCATAGGGTATGGGTTAGGGTTAGGGTTAGGGTTAGGGTTAGGGTACGGCTTAGGGTACGGGTGAGGGTATGGGTGAGGATACTGCGTAGGGTATTGGTTAGGGTTACGGTACGTCTTAGGATACGGGTTAGGGAACGGGTGAGGGTACGGCGTAGTGTATAGGTTAGGGTTAGGGTTAGGGTACGGCTTAGGGTACGGATTAGGTTATGGGTGAGGGTACGGCGTAGGGTATGGGTTAGGGTTAGGGTTAGGGTTAGTGTTAGTGTTAGGGTTAGGGTACGGCTTAGCGTATCGGATAGGGTACGGGTGAGGGTACGGCGTAGGGTAGGTGTTAGGGTTAGGGTTAGGGTTAGGGTTAGGGTATGGCTTAGGGTACGGGTGAGGGTACGGGTGAGGGTACTGCGTACGGTATTGGTTAGGGTTAGGGTACGGCTTAGGATACGTGTTAGGGTACGGGTTAGGGTACGGCGTAGAGTGTGGGTTAGGGTTAGGGTTAGTGTTAGGGTTAGGGTTACGGTACGTCTTAGGGTACGTGTTAGGGTACGGATGAGGGTACGGCGTAGGTTATGGGTTAGGGTTAGGGTTAGTGTTAGGGTTATGGTACGGCTTAGGTTATGGGATAGGGTACAGGTGAGGGTATGGCATAGGGTAGGGGTTAGGGTTAGGGTTAGGGTTAGGGTTAGGGTTAGGGTACGGCTTAGGGTACGGGTGAGGGTATGGGTGAGGATACTGCGTAGGGTATTGGTTAGGGTTAGGGTACGGCTTAGGATACGGGTTAGGGTACGTGTTAGGGTATGGCGTACGGTATGGGTTAGGGTTAGGGTTAGGGTTAGGGTTAGGGTTAGGGTACGGCTTAGGGTACGGGTTAGGGTACGGGTGAGGTTACGGCGTAGGGTATAGTTTAGGGTTAGGGTTAGGGTTAGGGTACGGCTTAGGATACGGGTTAGGGTACGGGTGAGGGTACGGCGTAGCGTATGCTTTAGGGTTAGGGTTAGGGTTAGGGTACGGCTTAGGGTACAGGTTAGGGTACGGGTGAGGGTATGGTGTAGTGTATAGGTTAGGGTTAGGGTACGGCTTAGAATACGGGTTAGGGTACGGGTTAGGGTACGGCGTAGGGTATGTGTTAGGGTTAGGGTTAGGGTTAGGGTTAGGGTTAGGGTACGGCTTAGGGCACGGTTAGGGTACGGGTGAGGGTACGGCGTAGTGTATATGTTAGGGTTAGGGTTAGGGTTAGGGTACGGCTTAGGATACGGGTTAGGGTACGGGTGAGGGTACGGCGTAGGGTAGGGGTTAGGTTTAGGGTTAGGGTTAGTGTTAGGGTTAGGGTACGGCTTAGGGTATGGGATAGGTTACGGGTGAGGGTACGGCGTAGGGTAGGGGTTAGGGTTAGGTTTAGGGTTAGTGTTAGGTTTAGGGTACCGCTTAGGGTATGGGATAGGGTACGGCGTAGGGTTGCGGTTAGGGTTAGGGTTAGGGTTAGGGTTAGGGTACGGCTTAGGATATGGGTTAGTGTACGGGTGAGGGTACGGCGTAGGTTATGGGTTAGGGTTAGGGTTAGGGTTAGGGTTAGTTTTAGGGTTAGGGATTGGTTTAGGGTACGGGTTAGGATTAGCATACTTGTTCGGGTTAGGGTTTTGGTTAGGGTTAGGGTACGCGTTAGGGTTAGGGTATGGGTTAGGGTTAGGGTACACGTTAGGACTAGGGTATTTATTAAACCTATCCCACTCTCTAGATACCACTTAGCACATAAAGGAATATTATTAGGGATCCAGCCATGGAGAAGATTTTAGTCACTAGGCTAAGATAAAGAATAAACACATTATAAAAAAATCACATAAGGTTTTCTTTTTAACCTGTTCCTTAAAACACTAGTGTTTAGGAAATCTAATGGAGGCAAAAGCAGTAAAGTGTAGTTTAGGGTTAGGGTTAGGGTTAGGGTTAGGGTAGGGCTTAGGATACGGGTGAGGTTACTGGTGAGGGTACTGCGTAGGTTATTGGTTAGGGTTAGGGTACGGCTTAGGATACGGGTTAGGATATGGGTTAGGTTACGGCGTTGGGTATGGGTGAGGGTTAGGGTTAGGGTTAGGGTAAGGCTTTGGGAAGGGGTTAGGGTACGGGTGAGGGTACGGCGTAGGGTAGAGGTTAGGGTTAGGTTTAGGGTTAGGGTACGGCTTAGGATACGGGTTAGGGTACGGGTGAGGGTACGGCGTTGCGTATGGGTTAGGGTTAGGGTTAGGGTACGTCTTAGGCTACGGGTTAGGGTACGGGTGAGGGTACGGCGTAGGGTAAGGGTTAGGGTTAGGGTTAGGGTTAGTTTTAGGGTTAGGGTTTGGTTTAGGGTACGGGTTAGGATTAGCGTACGTGTTAGGGTTAGGTTTTGGGTTAGGGTTAGGGTACGCGTTAGGGTTAGGGTATGGGTTAGGGTTAGGGTACACGTTAGGACTAGGGTATTTATTAAACCTATCCCACTCTCTAGATACCACTTAGCACATAAAGGAATATTATTAGGGATCCAGCCATGGAGAAGATTTTAGTCACTAGGATAAGATAAAGAATAAACACATTATAAAAAAATCACATTAGGATTTTCTTTTTAACCTGTTCCTTAAAACACTAGTGCTTAGGAAATCTAATAGAGCAAAAGCAATCAAGGGTAGTTTAGGGTTAGGGTTAGGGTTAGGGTTAGTGTTAGGGTTAGGGTACGGCTTAGGGTATGGGATAGGGTACGGGTGAGGGTACGGCATAGGGTAGGGGTTAGGGTTAGGGTTAGGGTTATGGTTAGGGTATGGCTTAGGGTACGGGTGAGGGTTCGGGTGAGGGTACTGCGTACGGTATTGGTTAGGGTTAGGGTACGGCTTAGGATACGTGTTAGGGTACGGGTTAGGGTACGGCGTAGAGTGTGGGTTAGGGTTAGGGTTAGTGTTAGGGTTAGGGTTACAGTACGTCTTAGGGTACGTGTTAGGGTACGGGTGAGGGTACGGCGTAGGTTATGGGTTAGGGTTAGGGTTAGGGTTAGGGTAGGGTACGGCTTAGGATACGGGTTAGGGTACGGGTGAGGGTACTGCGTAGGTTATGGGTTAGGGTTAGGGTTAGTGTTAGGGTTATGGTACGGCTTAGGTTATGGGATAGGGTACAGGTGAGGGTATGGCATAGGGTAGGGGTTAGGGTTAGGTTTAGGGTTAGGGTTAGGGTTAGGGTACGCCTTAGGGTACGGGTGAGTGTATGGGTGAGGATACTGCGTAGGGTATTGGTTAGGGTTAGGGTACGGCTTAGGGTACGTGTTAGGTTACGGTTGAGGGTACGGCATAGGGTATGGTTTAGGGTTAGCGTTAGGGTTAGGGTTAGTGTTAGTGTTAGGGTTAGGGTACGGCTTAGCGTATGGGATAGGGTACGGTTGAGGGTACGGCGTAGGGTAGGGTTTAGGGTTAGAGTTAGGGTTAGGGTTGGGGTTAGGGTACGGCTTAGGGTACGGGTGAGGGTACGGGTGAGGGTACTGCGTAGGGTATTGGTTAGGGTTAGGATACGGCTTAGGATACGGGTTAGGGTACGGGTTAGGGTATGGCGTAGGGTATGGGTTAGGGTTAGGGTTAGGGTTAGGGTTAGGGTTAGGGTTAGGGTACGGCTTAGGATACGGTTTAGGGTACGGGTGAAGGTACGGCGTAGCGTATGGGTTAGGGTTAGGGTTAGGGTTAGGGTTAGGGTACGGCTTAGGTTATGGGATAGGGTACAGGTGAGGGTATGGCATAGGGTATGGGTTAGGGTTAGGGTTAGGGTTAGGGTTAGGGTACGGCTTAGGGTACGGGTGAGGGTATGGGTGAGGATACTGCGTAGGGTATTGGTTAGGGTTACGGTACGTCTTAGGATACGGGTTAGGGTACGGGTGAGGGTACGGCGTAGGTTATGGGTTAGGGTTAGGGTTAGTGTTAGGGTTATGGTACGGCTTAGGTTATGGGATAGGGTACAGGTGAGGGTATGGCATAGGGTAGGGTTTACGGTTAGGGTTAGGGTTAGGGTTAGGGTTAGGTACGGCTTAGGGTACGGGTGAGGGTATGGGTGAGGATACTGCATAGGGTATTGGTTAGGGTTAGGGTACGGCTTAGAATACGGGTTAGGGTACGGGTGAGGTTACGGCGTAGGGTATAGTTTAGGGTTAGGGTTAGGTTTAGGGTACGGCTTAGGATACGGGTTAGGGTACGGGTGAGGGTACGGCGTAGCGTATGGTTTAGGGTTAGGGTTAGGGTTAGGGTACGGCTTAGGGTACCGGTTAGGGTACGGGTGAGGTTACGGTGTAGGTTATGGGTTAGGGTTAGGGTTAGGGTTAGGGTTAGTTTTAGGGTTAGGGATTGGTTTAGGGTACGGGTTAGGATTAGCATACGTGTTCGGGTTAGGGTTTTGGTTAGGGTTAGGGTACGCGTTAGGGTTAGGGTATGGGTTAGGTTTAGGGTACACTTTAGGATTAGGGTATTTATTAAACCTATCCCACTCTCTAGATACCACTTAGCACGTAAAGGAATATTATTTGGGGTTCAGCCATGGAGAAGATTTTAGTCACTAGGATAAGATAAAGAATGAACACATTATAAAAAAATCACATAAGGTTTTCTTTTTAACCTGTTCCTTAAAACACTAGTGTTTAGGAAATCTAATGGAGGCAAAAGCAGTAAAGGGTAGTTTAGGGTTAGGGTTAGGGTTAGGGTTAGGGTAGGGCTTAGGATACGGGTGAGGTTACTGGTGAGGGTACTGCGTAGGTTATTGGTTAGGGTTAGGGTACGGCTTAGGATACGGTTTAGGATATGGGTTAGGTTACGGCGTTGGGTATGGGTGAGGGTTAGGGTTAGGGTTAGGGTAAGGCTTTGGGTACGGGTTAGGGTACGGGTGAGGGTACGGCGTAGGGTAGAGGTTAGGGTTAGGTTTAGGATTAGGGTACGGCTTAGGATACGGGTTAGGGTATGGGTGAGGGTACGGCGTAGCGTATGGGTTAGGGTTAGGGTTAGGGTTAGGGTTAGTTTTAGGGTTAGGGATTGGTTTAGGGTACGGGTTAGGATTAGCGTACGTGTTAGGGTTAGGGTTTGTGTTAGGGTTAGGGTACGCATTAGGGTTAGGGTATGGGTTAGGGTTAGGGTACACGTTAGGATTAGGGTATTTATTAAACCTATCCCACTCTCTAGATACCACTTAGCACGTAAGGGAATATTATTTGGGGTCCAGCCATGGAGAAGCTTTTAGTCACTAGGATAAGATAAAGAATAAACACATTATAAAAAAATCACATTAGGATTTTCTTTTTAACCTGTTCCTTAAAACACTATTGCTAAGGAAATCTAATGGAGGCAAAAGCAGTCAACGGTAGTTTAGGGTTAGTGTTAGGGTTAGGGTTAGTGTTAGGGTTAGGGTACGGCTTAGGGTATGGGATAGGGTATGGGTGAGGGTACGGCATAGGGTAGGGTTTAGGGTTAGGGTTAGTGTTAGGGTTAGGGTTAGGGTATGGCTTAGGGTACGGGTGAGGGTACTGTGTAGGTCATTGGTTAGGGTTAGGTTAAGGCTTAGGATACAGGTTATTGTATGGGTTAGGGTACGGCGCAGGGTATGGTAAGGGTTAGGGTTAGGGTTAGGTTTAGAGTTAGGGTACGGCTTAGGGTACGGGTTAGGGTACGGGTGAGGGTACGGCGTAGTGTATAGGTTAGGGTTAGGGTTAGGGTACGGCTTAGGGTACGGATTAGGTTATGGGTGAGGGTACGGCGTAGGGTATGGGTTAGGGTTAGGGTTAGGGTTAGTGTTAGTGTTAGGGTTAGGGTACGGCTTAGCGTATCGGATAGGGTACGGGTGAGGGTACGGCGTAGGGTAGGGGTTAGGGTTAGGGTTAGGGTTAGGGTTAGGGTATGGCTTAGGGTACGGGTGAGGGTACGGGTGAGGGTACTGCGTACGGTATTGGTTAGGGTTAGGGTACGGCTTAGGATACGTGTTAGGGTACGGGTTAGGGTACGGCGTAGAGTGTGGGTTAGGGTTAGGGTTAGTGTTAGGGTTAGGGTTACGGTACGTCTTAGGGTACGTGTTAGGGTACGGGTGAGGGTACGGCGTAGGTTATGGGTTAGGGTTAGGGTTAGGGTTAGGGTTAGGGTACGGCTTAGGATACGGGTTACGGTACGGGTGAGGGTACGGCGTAGGTTATGTGTTAGGGTTAGGGTTAGTGTTAGGGTTATGGTACGGCTTAGGTTATGGGATAGGGTACAGGTGAGGGTATGGCATAGGGTAGGGGTTAGGGTTAGCGTTAGGGTTAGGGTTAGGGTTAGGGTACGGCTTAGGGTACGGGTGAGGGTATGGGTGAGGATACTGTGTAGGGTATTGGTTAGGGTTAGGGTACGGCTTAGGATACGGGTTAGGGTACGTGTTAGGGTATGGCGTACGGTATGGGTTAGGCTTAGGGTTACGGTTAGGGTTAGGGTTAGGGTACGGCTTAGGGTACGGGTTAGGGTATGGGTGAGGTTACGGCGTAGGGTATAGTTTAGGGTTAGGGTTAGGGTTAGGGTACGGCTTAGGATACGGGTTAGGGTACGGGTGAGGGTACGGCGTAGCGTATGGTTTAGGGTTAGGGTTAGGGTTAGGGTACGGCTTAGGGTACAGGTTAGGGTACGGGTGAGGGTATGGTGTAGTGTATAGGTTAGGGTTAGGGTTAGGGTTAGGGTATGGCTTAGGGTACGGGAGAGGGTACGGGTGAGGGTACTGTGTAGGGTATTGGTTATGGTTAGGGTACGGCTTAGAATACGGGTTAGGGTACGGGTTAGGGTACGGCGTAGGGTATGGGTTAGGGTTAGGGTTAGGGTTAGGGTTAGGGTTAGGGTACGGCTTAGGGTACGGGTTAGGGTACGGGTGAGGGTACGGCGTAGTGTATAGGTTAGGGTTAGGGTTAGGGTTAGGGTACGGCTTAGGGTACCGGTTAGGGTACGGGTGAGGGTATGGCGTAGTGTATAGGTTAGGGTTAGGGTTAGGGTTAGGGTACGGCTTAGGGTATGGGATAGGGTACGGGTGAGGGTACGGCGTAGGGTAGGGGTTAGGTTTAGGGTTAGGGTTAGTGTTAGGGTTAGGGTACGGCTTAAGGTATGGGATAGGTTACGGGTGAGGGTACGGCGTAGGGTAGGGGTTAGGGTTAGGTTTAGGGTTAGTGTTAGGTTTAGGGTACCGCTTAGGGTATGGGATAGGGTACGTCGTAGGGTAGCGGTTAGGGTTAGGGTTAGGGTTAGGTTACGGCTTAGGGTACGGGAGAGGGTACGGGTGAGGGTACTGTGTAGGGTATTGGTTATGGTTAGGGTACGGCTTAGAATACGGGTTAGGGTACGGGTTAGGGTACGGCGTAGGGTATGGGTTAGGGTTAGGGTTAGGGTTAGGGTTAGGGTTAGGGTACGGCTTAGGGCACGGTTAGGGTACGGGTGAGGGTACGGCGTAGTGTATAGGTTAGGGTTAGGGTTAGGGTACGGCTTAGGATACGGGTTAGGGTACGGGTGAGGGTACGGCGTAGGGTAGGGGTTAGGTTTAGGGTTAGGGTTAGTGTTAGGGTTAGGGTACGGCTTAGGGTATGGGATAGGGTACGGCGTAGGGTTGCGGTTAGGGTTAGGGTTAGGGTTAGGGTTAGGGTACGGCTTAGGATACGGGTTAGTGTACGGGTGAGGGTACGGCGTAGGTTATGGGTTAGGGTTAGGGTTAGGGTTAGGGTTAGTTTTAGGGTTAGGGATTGGTTTAGGGTACGGGTTAGGATTAGCATACTTGTTCGGGTTAGGGTTTTGGTTAGGGTTAGGGTACGCGTTAGGGTTAGGGTACGGGTTAGGTTTAGGGTACACGTTAGGATTAGGGTATTTATTAAACCTATCCCACTCTCTAGATACCACTTAGCACGTAAAGGAATATTATTTGGGGTTCAGCCATGGAGAAGATTTTAGTCACTAGGATAAGATAAAGAATAAACACATTATAAAAAAATCACATAAGGTTTTCTTTTTAACCTGTTCCTTAAAACACTAGTGTTTAGGAAATCTAATGGAGGCAAAAGCAGTAAAGGGTAGTTTAGGGTTAGGGTTAGGGTTAGGGTTAGGGTAGGGCTTAGGATACGGGTGAGGTTACTGGTGAGGGTACTGCGTAGGGTATTGGTTAGGGTTAGGGTACGGCTTAGGATACGGGTTAGGATATGGGTTAGGTTACGGCGTTGGGTATGGGTGAGGGTTAGGGTTAGGGTTAGGGTAAGGCTTTGGGAAGGGGTTAGGGTACGGGTGAGGGTACGGCGTAGGGTAGAGGTTAGGGTTAGGTGTAGGGTTAGGGTACGGCTTAGGATACGGGTTAGGGTACGGGTGAGGGTACGGCGTTGCGTATGGGTTAGGGTTAGGGTTAGGGTACGTCTTAGTCTACGGGTTAGGGTACGGGTGAGGGTACGGCGTAGGGTAAGGGTTAAGGTTAGGGTTAGGGTTAGTTTTACGGTTAGGGTTTGGTTTAGGGTACGGGTTAGGATTAGCGTACGTGTTAGGGTTAGGTTTTGGGTTAGGGTTAGGGTACGCGTTAGGGTTAGGGTATGGGTTAGGGTTAGGGTACACGTTAGGATTAGGGTATTTATTAAACCTATCCCACTCTCTAGATACCACTTAGCACATAAAGGAATATTATTAGGGATCCAGCCATGGAGAAGATTTTAGTCACTAGGATAAGATAAAGAATAAACACATTATAAAAAAATCACATTAGGATTTTCTTTTTAACCTGTTCCTTAAAACACTAGTGCTTAGGAAATCTAATAGAGGCAAAAGCAATCAAGGGTAGTTTAGGGTTAGGGTTAGGGTTAGGGTTAGTGTTAGGGTTAGGGTACGGCTTAGGGTATGGGATAGGGTACGGGTGAGGGTACGGCGTAGGGTAGGGGTTAGGGTTAGGGTTAGGGTTATGGTTAGGGTATGGCTTAGGGTACGGGTGAGGGTACGGGTGAGGGTACTTCGTACGGTATTGGTTAGGGTTACGGTACGGCTTAGGATACGTGTTAGGGTACGGGTTAGGGTACGGCGTAGAGTGTGGGTTAGGGTTAGGGTTAGTGTTAGGGTTAGGGTTACGGTACGTCTTAGGGTACGTGTTAGGGTACGGGTGAGGGTACGGCGTAGGTTACGGGTTAGGGTTAGTGTTAGGGTTAGGGTAGGGTACGGCTTAGGATACGGGTTAGGGTACGGGTGAGGGTACGGCGTAGGTTATGGGTTAGGGTTAGGGTTAGTGTTAGGGTTATGGTACGGCTTAGGTTATGGGATAGGGTACAGGTGAGGGTATGGCATAGGGTAGGGGTTAGGGTTAGGTTTAGGGTTAGGGTTAGGGTTAGGGTACGCCTTAGGGTACGGGTGAGTGTATGGGTGAGGATACTGCGTAGGGTATTGGTTAGGGTTAGGGTACGGCTTAGGGTACGTGTTAGGTTACGGGTGAGGGTACGGCATAGGGTATGGTTTAGGGTTAGCGTTAGGGTTAGGGTTAGTGTTAGTGTTAGGGTTAGGGTACGGCTTAGCGTATGGGATAGGGTACGGTTGAGGGTACGGCATAGGGTAGGGTTTAGGGTTAGAGTTAGGGTTAGGGTTGGGGTTAGGGTACGGCTTAGGGTACGGGTGAGGGTACGGGTGAGGGTACTGCGTAGGGTATTGGTTAGGGTTAGGATAAGGCTTAGGATACGGGTTAGGGTACGGGTTAGGGTATGGCGTAGGGTATGGGTTAGGGTTAGGGTTAGGGTTAGGGTTAGGGTTAGGGTTAGGGTACGGCTTAGGATACGGGTTAGGGTACGGGTTAGGGTATGGCGTAGGGTATGGGTTAGGGTTAGGGTTAGGGTTAGGGTTAGGGTTAGGGTACGGCTTAGGTTATGGGATAGGGTACAGGTGAGGGTATGGCATAGGGTATGGGTTAGGGTTAGGGTTAGGGTTAGGGTTAGGGTACGGCTTAGGGTACGGGTGAGGGTATGGGTGAGGATACTGCGTAGGGTATTGGTTAGGGTTACGGTACGTCTTAGGATACGGGTTAGGGTAAGGGTGAGGGTACGGCGTAGGTTATGGGTTAGGGTTAGGGTTAGTGTTAGGGTTATGGTACGGCTTAGGTTATGGGATAGGGTACAGGTGAGGGTATGGCATAGGGTAGGGTTTAGGGTTAGGGTTAGGGTTAGGGTTAGGGTTAGGTACGGCTTAGGGTACGGGTGAGGGTATGGGTGAGGATACTGCATAGGGTATTGGTTAGGGTTAGGGTACGGCTTAGAATACGGGTTAGGGTACGTGTTAGGGTATGGCGTACGGTATGGGTTAGGGTTAGGGTTAGGGTTAGGGTTAGGGTTAGGGTTAGGGTACGGCGTAGGGTACGGGTTAGGGTACGGGTGAGGTTACGGCGTAGGGTATAGTTTAGGGTTAGCGTTAGGGTTAGGGTACGGCTTAGGATACGGATTAGGGTACGGGTGAGGGTACGGCGTAGCGTATGGTTTAGGGTTAGGGTTAGGGTTAGGGTACGGCTTAGGGTACGGGTTAGGGTACGCGTGAGGGTATGGTGTAGGTTTTGGGTTAGCGTTAGGGTTAGGGTTAGGGTTAGTTTTAGGGTTAGGGATTGGTTTAGGGTACGGGTTAGGATTAGGGTTAGGGTTAGGGTAGGGTACGGCTTAGGATACGGGTTAGGGTACGGGTGAGGGTACGGCGTTGCGTATGGGTTAGGGTTAGGGTTAGGGTATGTCTTAGGCTACGGGTTAGGGTACGGGTGAGGGTACGGCGTAGGGTAAGGGTTAGGGTTAGGGTTAGGGTTAGTTTTAGGGTTAGGGTTTGGTTTAGGGTACGGGTTAGGATTAGCGTACGTGTTAGGGTTAGGTTTTGGGTTAGGGTTAGGGTACGCGTTAGGGTTAGGGTATGGGTTAGGGTTAGGGTACACGTTAGGATTAGGGTATTTATTAAACCTATCCCACTCTCTAGATACCACTTAGCACATAAAGGAATATTATTAGGGATCCAGCCATGGAGAAGATTTTAGTCACTAGGATAAGATAAAGAATAAACACATTATAAAAAAATCACATTAGGATTTTCTTTTTAACCTGTTCCTTAAAACACTAGTGCTTAGGAAATCTAATAGAGGCAAAAGCAATCAAGGGTAGTTTAGGGTTAGGGTTAGGGTTAGGGTTAGTGTTAGGGTTAGGGTACGGCTTAGGGTATGGGATAGGGTACGGGTGAGGGTACGGCGTAGGGTAGGGGTTAGGGTTAGGGTTAGGGTTATGGTTAGGGTATGGCTTAGGGTACGGGTGAGGGTACGGGTGAGGGTACTGCGTACGGTATTGGTTAGGGTTAGGGTACGGCTTAGGATACGTGTTAGGGTACGGGTTAGTGTACGGCGTAGAGTGTGGGTTAGGGTTAGGGTTAGTGTTAGGGTTAGGGTTACGGTACGTCTTAGGGTACGTGTTAGGGTACGGGTGAGGGTACGGCGTAGGTTATGGGTTAGGGTTAGGTTTAGGGTTAGGGTAGGGTACGGCTTAGGATACGGGTTAGGGTACGGGTGAGGGTACGGCGTAGGTTATGGGTTAGGGTTAGGGTTAGTGTTAGGGTTATGGTACGGCTTAGGTTATGGGATAGGGTACAGGTGAGGGTATGGCATAGGGTAGGGGTTAGGGTTAGGTTTAGGGTTAGGGTTAGGGTTAGGTTACGCCTTAGGGTACGGGTGAGTGTATGGGTGAGGATACTGCGTAGGGTATTGGTTAGGGTTAGGGTACGGCTTAGGGTACGTGTTAGGTTACGGGTGAGGGTACGGCATAGGGTAGGCTTTAGGGTTAGAGTTAGGGTTAGGGTTGGGGTTAGGGTACGGCTTAGGGTACGGGTGAGGGTACGGGTGAGTGTACTGCGTAGGGTATTGGTTAGGGTTAGGATACGGCTTAGGATACGGGTTAGGGTACGGGTTAGGGTATGGCGTAGGGTATGGGTTCGGGTTAGGGTTAGGGTTAGGGTTAGGGTTAGGGTACGGCTTAGGATACGGGTTAGGGTACGGGTTAGGGTATGGCGTAGGGTATGGGTTAGGGTTAGGGTTAGGGTTAGGGTTAGGGTTAGGGTTAGGGTACGGCTTAGGTTATGGGATAGGGTACAGGTGAGGGTATGGCATAGGGTATGGGTTAGGGTTAGGGTTAGGGTTAGGGTTAGGGTACGGCTTAGGGTACGGGTTAGGGTACGGGTGAGGGTATGGTGTAGGTTATGGGTTAGGGTTAGGGTTAGGGTTAGGGTTAGTTTTAGGGTTAGGGATTGGTTTAGGGTACGGGTTAGGATTAGCATACGTGTTCGGGTTAGGGTTTTGGTTAGGGTTAGGGTACGCGTTAGGGTTAGGGTATGGGTTAGGTTTAGGGTACACTTTAGGATTAGGGTATTTATGAAACCTATACCACTCTCTAGATACCACTTAGCACGTAAAGGAATATTATTTGGGGTTCAGCCATGGAGAAGATTTTAGTCACTAGGATAAGATAAAGAATGAACACATTATAAAAAATCACATAAGGTTTTCTTTTTAACCTGTTCCTTAAAACACTAGTGTTTAGGAAATCTAATGGAGGCAACAGCAGTAAAGGGTAGTTTAGGGTTAGGGTTAGGGTTAGGGTTAGGGTAGGGCTTAGGATACGGGTGAGGGTACTGGTGAGGGTACTGCATAGGTTATTGGTTAGGGTTAGGGTACGGCTTAGGATACGGGTTAGGATATGGGTTAGGTTACGGCGTTGGGTATGTGTGAGGGTTAGGGTTAGGGTTAGGGTAAGGCTTTGGGTACGGGTTAGGGTACGGGTGAGGGTACGGCGTAGGGTAGAGGTTAGGGTTAGGTTTAGGATTAGGGTACGGCTTAGGATACGGGTTAGGGTATGGGTGAGGGTACGGCGTAGCGTATGGGTTAGGGTTAGGGTTAGGGTTAGGGTTAGTTTTAGGGTTAGGGATTGGTTTAGGGTACGGGTTAGGATTAGCGTACGTGTTAGGGTTAGGGTTTGGGTTAGGGTTAGGGTACGCATTAGGGTTAGGGTATGGGTTAGGGTTAGGGTACACGTTAGGATTAGGGTATTTATTAAACCTATCCCACTCTCTAGATACCACTTAGCACGTAAAGGAATATTATTTGGGGTCCAGCCATGGAGAAGCTTTTAGTCACTAGGATAAGATAAAGAATAAACACAGTATAAAAAAATCACATTAGGATTTTCTTTTTAACCTGTTCCTTAAAACACTATTGCTAAGGAAATCTAATGGAGGCAAAAGCAGTCAACGGTAGTTTAGGGTTAGGGTTAGGGTTAGGGTTAGTGTTAGGGTTAGGGTACGGCTTAGGGTATGGGATAGGGTATGGGTGAGGGTACGGCATAGGGTAGGGTTTAGGGTTAGGGTTAGTGTTAGGGTTAGGGTTAGGGTATGGCTTAGGGTACGGGTGAGGGTACTGTGTAGGTCATTGGTTAGGGTTAGGTTAAGGCTTAGGATACAGGTTATTGTATGGGTTAGGGTACGGCGCAGGGTATGGGTAAGGGTTAGGGTTAGGGTTAGGGTTAGAGTTAGGGTACGGCTTAGGGTACGGGTTAGGGAACGGGTGAGTGTACGGCGTAGTGTATAGGTTAGGGTTAGGGTTAGGGTACGGCTTAGGGTACGGATTAGGTTATGGGTGAGGGTACGGCGTAGGGTATGGGTTAGGGTTAGGGTTAGGGTTAGTGTTAGTGTTAGGGTTAGGGTACGGCTTAGCGTATCGGATAGGGTACGGGTGAGGGTACGGCGTAGGGTAGGGGTTAGGGTTAGGGTTAGGGTTAGGGTTAGGGTATGGCTTAGGGTACGGGTGAGGGTACGGGTGAGGGTACTGCATACGGTATTGGTTAGGGTTAGGGTACGGCTTAGGATACGTGTTAGGGTACGGGTTAGGGTACGGCGTAGAGTGTGGGTTAGGGTTAGGGTTAGTGTTAGGGTTAGGGTTACGGTACGTCTTAGGGTACGTGTTAGGGTACGGGTGAGGGTACGGCGTAGGTTATGGGTTAGGGTTAGGGTTAGGGTTAGGGTTAGGGTACGGCTTAGGATACGGGTTAGGGTACGGGTGAGGGTACGGCGTAGATTATGGGTTAGGGTTAGGGTTAGTGTTAGGGTTATGGTACGGCTTAGGTTATGGGATAGGGTACAGGTGAGGGTATGGCATAGGGTAGGGGTTAGGGTTAGGGTTAGGGTTAGGGTTAGGGTACGGCTTAGGGTACGGGTGAGGGTATGGGTGAGGATACTGCGTAGGGTATTGGTTAGGGTTAGGGTACGGCTTAGGATACGGGTTAGGGTACGTGTTAGGGTATGGCGTACGGTATTGGTTAGGGTTAGGGTTAGGGTTAGGGTTAGGGTTAGGGTACGGCTTAGGGTACGGGTTAGGGTACGGGTGAGGTTACGGCGTAGGGTATAGTTTAGGGTTAGGGTTAGGGTTAGGGTTAGTTTTAGGGTTAGAGATTGGTTTAGGGTACGGGTTAGGATTAGCGTACTTGTTCGGGTTAGGGTTTTGGTTAGGGTTAGGGTACGCGTTAGGGTTAGGGTATGGGTTAGGTTTAGGGTACACGTTAGGATTAGGGTATTTATTAAACCTATCCCACTCTCTAGATACCACTTAGCACGTAAAGGAATATTATTTGGGGTTCAGCCATGGAGAAGATTTTAGTCACTAGGATAAGATAAAGAATGAACACATTATAAAAAATCACATAAGGTTTTCTTTTTAACCTGTTCCTTAAAACACTAGTGTTTAGGAAATCTAATGGAGGCAACAGCAGTAAAGGGTAGTTTAGGGTTAGGGTTAGGGTTAGGGTTAGGGTAGGGCTTAGGATACGGGTGAGGGTACTGGTGAGGGTACTGCATAGGTTATTGGTTAGGGTTAGGGTACGGCTTAGGATACGGGTTAGGATATGGGTTAGGTTACGGCGTTGGGTATGGGTGAGGGTTAGGGTTAGGGTTAGGGTAAGGCTTTGGGTACGGGTTAGGGTACGGGTGAGGGTACGGCGTAGGGTAGAGGTTAGGGTTAGGTTTAGGATTAGGGTACGGCTTAGGATACGGGTTAGGGTATGGGTGAGGGTACGGCGTAGCGTATGGGTTAGGGTTAGGGTTAGTTTTAGGGTTAGGGATTGGTTTAGGGTACGGGTTAGGATTAGCGTACGTGTTAGGGTTAGGGTTTGGGTTAGGGTTAGGGTACGCATTAGGGTTAGGGTATGGGTTAGGGTTAGGGTACACGTTAGGATTAGGGTATTTATTAAACCTATCCCACTCTCTAGATACCACTTAGCACGTAAAGGAATATTATTTGGGGTCCAGCCATGGAGAAGCTTTTAGTCACTAGGATAAGATAAAGAATAAACACAGTATAAAAAAATCACATTAGGATTTTCTTTTTAACCTGTTCCTTAAAACACTATTGCTAAGGAAATCTAATGGAGGCAAAAGCAGTCAACGGTAGTTTAGGGTTAGGGTTAGGGTTAGGGTTAGTGTTAGGGTTATGGTACGGCTTAGGGTATGGGATAGGGTATGGGTGAGGGTACGGCATAGGGTAGGGTTTAGGGTTAGGGTTAGTGTTAGGGTTAGGGTTAGGGTATGGCTTAGGGTACGGGTGAGGGTACTGTGTAGGTCATTGGTTAGGGTTAGGTTAAGGCTTAGGATACAGGTTATTGTATGGGTTAGGGTACGGCGCAGGGTATGGGTAAGGGTTAGGGTTAGGGTTAGGGTTAGAGTTAGGGTACGGCTTAGGGTACGGGTTAGGGAACGGGTGAGGGTACGGCGTAGTGTATAGGTTAGGGTTAGGGTTAGGGTACGGCTTAGGGTACGGATTAGGTTATGGGTGAGGGTACGGCGTAGGGTATGGGTTAGGGTTAGGGTTAGGGTTAGTGTTAGTGTTAGGGTTAGGGTACGGCTTAGCGTATCGGATAGGGTACGGGTGAGGGTACGGCGTAGGGTAGGGGTTAGGGTTAGGGTTAGGGTTAGGGTTAGGGTATGGCTTAGGGTACGGGTGAGGGTACGGGTGAGGGTACTGCGTACGGTATTGGTTAGGGTTAGGGTACGGCTTAGGATACGTGTTAGGGTACGGTTTAGGGTATGGCGTAGAGTGTGGGTTAGGGTTAGGGTTAGTGTTAGGGTTAGGGTTACGGTACGTCTTAGGGTACGTGTTAGGGTACGGGTGAGGGTACGGCGTAGGTTATGGGTTAGGGTTAGGGTTAGGGTTAGGGTTAGGGTACGGCTTAGGATACGGGTTAGGGTACGGGTGAGGGTACGGCGTAGGTTATGGGTTAGGGTTAGGGTTAGTGTTAGGGTTATGGTACGGCTTAGGTTATGGGATAGGGTACAGGTGAGGGTATGGCATAGGGTAGGGGTTAGGGTTAGGGTTAGGGTTAGGGTTAGGGTTAGGGTACGGCTTAGGGTACGGGTGAGGGTATGGGTGAGGATACTGCGTAGGGTATTGGTTAGGGTTAGGGTACGGCTTAGGATACGGGTTAGGGTACGTGTTAGGGTATGGCGTACGGTATGGGTTAGGGTTAGGGTTAGGGTTAGGGTTAGGGTTAGGGTACGGCTTAGGGTACGGGTTAGGGTACGGGTGAGGTTACGGCGTAGGGTATAGTTTAGGGTTAGGGTTAGGGTTAGGGTACGGCTTAGGATACGGGTTAGGGTACGGGTGAGGGTATGGTGTAGTGTATAGGTTAGGGTTAGGGTTAGGGTTAGGGTATGGCTTAGGGTACGGGAGAGGGTACGGGTGAGGGTACTGTGTAGGGTATTGGTTATGGTTAGGGTACGGCTTAGAATACGGGTTAGAGTATGGGTTAGGGTACGGCGTAGGGTATGGGTTAGGGTTAGGGTTAGGGTTAGGGTTAGGGTACGGCTTAGGGTACGGGTTAGGGTACGGGTGAGGGTATGGTGTAGTGTATAGGTTAGGGTTAGGGTTAGGGTTAGGGTACGGCTTAGGGTATGGGATAGGGTACGGGTGAGGGTACGGCGTAGGGTAGGGGTTAGGTTTAGGGTTAGGGTTAGTGTTAGGGTTAGGGTACGGCTTAGGGTATGGGATAGGTTCCGGGTGAGGGTACGGCGTAGGGTAGGGGTTAGGGTTAGGTTTAGGGTTAGTGTTAGGTTTAGGGTACCGCTTAGGGTATGGGATAGGGTACGGCGTAGGGTAGCGGTTAGGGTTAAGGTTAGGGTTAGGGTTAGGGTACGGCTTAGGATACGGGTTAGGGTACGGGTGAGAGTACGGCGTAGGTTATGGGTTAGGGTTAGGGTTAGGGTTAGGTTTAGTTTTAGGGTTAGGGATTGGTTTAGGGTACGGGTTAGGATTAGCATACTTGTTCGGGTTAGGGTTTTGGTTAGGGTTACGGTACGCGTTAGGGTTAGGGTATGGGTTAGGTTTAGGGTACACGTTAGGATTAGGGTATTTATTAAACCTATCCCACTCTCTAGATACCACTTAGCACGTAAAGGAATATTATTTGGGGTTCAGCCATGGAGAAGATTTTAGTCACTAGGATAAGATAAAGAATAAACACATTATAAAAAAATCACATAAGGTTTTCTTTTTAACCTGTTCCTTAAAACACTAGTGTTTAGGAAATCTAATGGAGGCAAAAGCAGTAAAGGGTAGTTTAGGGTTAGGGTTAGGGTTAGGGTTAGTGTAGGCCTTAGGATACGGGTGAGGTTACTGGTGAGGGTACTGCGTAGGTTATTGGTTAGGGTTAGGGTACGGCTTAGGATACGGGTTAGGATATGGGTTAGGTTACGGCGTTGGGTATGGGTGAGGGTTAGGGTTAGGGTTAGGGTAAGGCTTTGGGTACGGGTTAGGGTACGGGTGAGGGTACGGTGTAGGGTAGAGGTTAGGGTTAGGTTTAGGGTTAGGGTACGGCTTAGGATACGGGTTAGGGTATGGGTGAGGGTACGGCGTAGCGTATGGGTTAGGGTTAGGGTTAGGGTTAGGGTTAGTTTTAGGGTTAGGGATTGGTTTAGGGTACGGGTTAGGATTAGCGTACGTGTTAGGGTTAGGGTTTGGGTTAGGGTTAGGGTACGCGTTAGGGTTAGGGTATGGGTTATGGTTAGGGTACGCGTTAGGATTAGAGTATTTATTAAACCTATCCCACTCTCTAGATACCACTTAGCACGTAAAGGAATATTATTTAGGGTCCAGCCATGGAGAATATTTTCGTCACTAGGATAAGATAAAGAATAATCACATTATAAAAAAATCACATTAGGATTTTCTTTTTAACCTGTTCCTTAAAACACTAATGCTTAGGAAATCTAATGGAGGCAAAAGCAGTCAAGGGTAGTTTAGGGTTAGGGTTAGGGTTAGGGTTAGTGTTAGGGTTAGGGTACGGCCTAGGGTATGGGATAGGTATGGGTGAGGGTACGGCATAGGGTAGGGTTTAGGGTTAGGGTTAGTGTTAGGGTTAGGGTTAGGGTATGGCTTAGGGTACGGGTGAGGGTACTGTGTAGGTCATTGGTTAGGGTTAGGTTAAGGCTTAGGATACAGTTTATTGTATGGGTTAGGGTACGGCGCAGGGTATGGGTAAGGGTTAGGGTTAGGGTTAGGGTTAGAGTTAGGGTACGGCTTAGGGTACGGGTTAGGGTACGGGTGAGGGTACGGCGTAGTGTATAGGTTAGGGTTAGGGTTAGGGTACGGCTTAGGGTACGGGTTAGGTTACGGGTGAGGGTACGGCGTAGGGTATGGGTTAGGGTTAGGGTTAGGGTTAGTGTTAGTGTTAGCGTTAGGGTACGGCTTAGCGTATGGGATAGGGTACGGGTGAGGGTACGGGGTAGGGTAGGGATTAGGGTTAGAGTTAGGGTTAGGGTTGGGGTTAGGGTATGGCTTAGGGTACGGGTGAGGGTACGGGTGAGGGTACTGCATAGGGTATTGGTTAGGTTAGGATATGGCTTAGGATACGGGTTAGGGTACGGGTTAGGGTATGGCCTAGGGTATTGGTTAGGGTTAGGGTTAGGGTTAGGGTTAGGTTTAGGGTACGGCTTAGGATACGGGTTAGGGTACGGGTGAGGGTATGGCGTAGCGTATGGGTTAGGGTTAGGGTTAGGGTCCGTCTTAGGGTACGGGTTAGGGTACGGGTGAGGGTACGGCGTAGGGTAAGGGTTACGGTTAGGGTTAGGGTTAGGGTTAGTTTTAGGGTTAGGGATTGGTTTAGGGTACGGGTTAGGATTAGCGTACGTGTTAGGGTTAGGGTTTGGGTTAGGGTTAGGGTACGCATTAGGGTTAGGGTATGGGTTAGGGTTAGGGTACACGTTAGGATTAGGGTATTTATTAAACCTATCCCACTCTCTAGATACCACTTAGCACGTAAAGGAATATTATTTGGGGTCCAGCCATGGAGAAGCTTTTAGTCACTAGGATAAGATAAAGAATAAACACAGTATAAAAAAATCACATTAGGATTTTCTTTTTAACCTGTTCCTTAAAACACTATTGCTAAGGAAATCTAATGGAGGCAAAAGCAGTCAACGGTAGTTTAGGGTTAGGGTTAGGGTTAGGGTTAGTGTTAGGGTTAGGGTACGGCTTAGGGTATGGGATAGGGTATGGGTGAGGGTACGGCATAGGGTAGGGTTTAGGGTTAGGGTTAGTGTTAGGTTAGGGTTAGGGTATGGCTTAGGGTACGGGTGAGGGTACTGTATAGGTCATTGGTTAGGGTTAGGTTAAGGCTTAGGATACAGGTTATTGTATGGGTTAGGGTACGGCGCAGGGTATGGGTAAGGGTTAGGGTTAGGGTTAGGGTTAGAGTTAGGGTACGGCTTAGGGTACGGGTTAGGGAACGGGTGAGGGTACGGCGTAGTGTATAGGTTAGGGTTAGGGTTAGGGTACGGCTTAGGGTACGGATTAGGTTATGGGTGAGGGTACGGCGTAGGGTATGGGTTAGGGTTAGGGTTAGGGTTAGTGTTAGTGTTAGGGTTAGGGTACGGCTTAGCGTATCGGATAGGGTACGGGTGAGGGTACGGCGTAGGGTAGGGGTTAGGGTTAGGGTTAGGGTTAGGGTTAGGGTATGGCTTAGGGTACGGGTGAGGGTACGGGTGAGGGTACTGCATACGGTATTGGTTAGGGTTAGGGTACGGCTTAGGATACGTGTTAGGGTACGGGTTAGGGTACGGCGTAGAGTGTGGGTTAGGGTTAGGGTTAGTGTTAGGGTTAGGGTTACGGTACGTCTTAGGGTACGTGTTAGGGTACGGGTGAGGGTACGGCGTAGGTTATGGGTTAGGGTTAGGGTTAGGGTTAGGGTTAGGGTACGGCTTAGGATACGGGTTAGGGTACGGGTGAGGGTACGGCGTAGGTTATGGGTTAGGGTTAGGGTTAGTGTTAGGGTTATGGTACGGCTTAGGTTATGGGATAGGGTACAGGTGAGGGTATGGCATAGGGTAGGTGTTAGGGTTAGGGTTAGGGTTAGGGTTAGGGTACGGCTTAGGGTACGGGTGAGGGTATGGGTGAGGATACTGCATAGGGTATTGGTTAGGGTTAGGGTACGGCTTAGGATACGGGTTAGGGTACGTGTTAGGGTATGGCGTACGGTATGGGTTAGGGTTAGGGTTAGGGTTAGGGTTAGGGTTAGGGTACGGCTTAGGGTACGGGTTAGGGTACGGGTGAGGTTACGGCGTAGGGTATAGTTTAGGGTTAGGGTTAGGGTTAGGGTTAGTTTTAGGGTTAGAGATTGGTTTAGGGTACGGGTTAGGATTAGCGTACTTGTTCGGGTTAGGGTTTTGGTTAGGGTTAGGGTACGCGTTAGGGTTAGGGTATGGGTTAGGTTTAGGGTACACGTTAGGATTAGGGTATTTATTAAACCTATCCCACTCTCTAGATACCACTTAGCACGTAAAGGAATATTATTTGGGGTTCAGCCATGGAGAAGATTTTAGTCACTAGGATAAGATAAAGAATGAACACATTATAAAAAATCACATAAGGTTTTCTTTTTAACCTGTTCCTTAAAACACTAGTGTTTAGGAAATCTAATGGAGGCAACAGCAGTAAAGGTTAGTTTAGGGTTAGGGTTAGGGTTAGGGTTAGGGTAGGGCTTAGGATACGGGTGAGGGTACTGGTGAGGGTACTGCATAGGTTATTGGTTAGGGTTAGGGTACGGCTTAGGATACGGGTTAGGATATGGGTTAGGTTACGGCGTTGGGTATGGGTGAGGGTTAGGGTTAGGGTTAGGGTAAGGCTTTGGGTACGGGTTAGGGTACGGGTGAGGGTACGGCGTAGGGTAGAGGTTAGGGTTAGGTTTAGGATTAGGGTACGGCTTAGGATACGGGTTAGGGTATGGGTGAGGGTACGGCGTAGCGTATGGGTTAGGGTTAGGGTTAGTTTTAGGGTTAGGGATTGGTTTAGGGTACGGGTTAGGATTAGCGTACGTGTTAGGGTTAGGGTTTGGGTTAGGGTTAGGGTACGCATTAGGGTTAGGGTATGGGTTAGGGTTAGGGTACACGTTAGGATTAGGGTATTTATTAAACCTATCCCACTCTCTAGATACCACTTAGCACGTAAAGGAATATTATTTGGGGTCCAGCCATGGAGAAGCTTTTAGTCACTAGGATAAGATAAAGAATAAACACAGTATAAAAAAATCACATTAGGATTTTCTTTTTAACCTGTTCCTTAAAACACTATTGCTAAGGAAATCTAATGGAGGCAAAAGCAGTCAACGGTAGTTTAGGGTTAGGGTTAGGGTTAGGGTTAGTGTTAGGGTTATGGTACGGCTTAGGGTATGGGATAGGGTATGGGTGAGGGTACGGCATAGGGTAGGGTTTAGGTTTAGGGTTAGTGTTAGGGTTAGGGTTAGGGTATGGCTTAGGGTACGGGTGAGGGTACTGTGTAGGTCATTGGTTAGGGTTAGGTTAAGGCTTAGGATACAGGTTATTGTATGGGTTAGGGTACGGCGCAGGGTATGGGTAAGGGTTAGGGTTAGGCTTAGGGTTAGAGTTAGGGTACGGCTTAGGGTACGGGTTAGGGAACGGGTGAGGGTACGGCGTAGTGTATAGGTTAGGGTTAGGGTTAGGGTACGGCTTAGGGTACGGATTAGGTTATGGGTGAGGGTACGGCGTAGGGTATGGGTTAGGGTTAGGGTTAGGGTTAGTGTTAGTGTTAGGGTTAGGGTACGGCTTAGCGTATCGGATAGGGTACGGGTGAGGGTACGGCGTAGGGTAGGGGTTAGGGTTAGGGTTAGGGTTAGGGTTAGGGTATGGCTTAGGGTACGGGTGAGGGTACGGGTGAGGGTACTGCGTACGGTATTGGTTAGGGTTAGGGTACGGCTTAGGATACGTGTTAGGGTACGGTTTAGGGTACGGCGTAGAGTGTGGGTTAGGGTTAGGGTTAGTGTTAGGGTTAGGGTTACGGTACGTCTTAGGGTACGTGTTAGGGTACGGGTGAGGGTACGGCGTAGGTTATGGGTTAGGGTTAGGGTTAGGGTTAGGGTTAGGGTACGGCTTAGGATACGGGTTAGGGTACGGGTGAGGGTACGGCGTAGGTTATGGGTTAGGGTTAGGGTTAGTGTTAGGGTTATGGTACGGCTTAGGTTATGGGATAGGGTACAGGTGAGGGTATGGCATAGGGTAGGGGTTAGGGTTAGGGTTAGGGTTAGGGTTAGGGTTAGGGTACGGCTTAGGGTACGGGTGAGGGTATGGGTGAGGATACTGCGTAGGGTATTGGATAGGGTTAGGGTACGGCTTAGGATATGGGTTAGGGTACGTGTTAGGGTATGGCGTACGGTATGGGTTAGGGTTAGGGTTAGGGTTAGGGTTAGGGTTAGGGTACGGCTTAGGGTACGGGTTAGGGTACGGGTGAGGTTACGGCGTAGGGTATAGTTTAGGGTTAGGGTTAGGGTTAGGGTACGGCTTAGGATACGGGTTAGGGTACGGGTGAGGGTATGGTGTAGTGTATAGGTTAGGGTTAGGGTTAGGGTTAGGGTATGGCTTAGGGTACGGGAGAGGGTACGGGTGAGGGTACTGTGTAGGGTATTGGTTATGGTTAGGGTACGGCTTAGAATACGGGTTAGAGTATGGGTTAGGGTACGGCGTAGGGTATGGGTTAGGGTTAGGGTTAGGGTTAGGGTTAGGGTTAGGGTACGGCTTAGGGTACGGGTTAGGGTACGGGTGAGGGTATGGTGTAGTGAATAGGTTAGGGTTAGGGTTAGGGTTAGGGTACGGCTTAGGGTATGGGATAGGGTACGGGTGAGGGTACGGCGTAGGGTAGGGGTTAGGTTTAGGGTTAGGGTTAGTGTTAGGGTTAGGGTACGGCTTAGGGTATGGGATAGGTTCCGGGTGAGGGTACGGCGTAGGGTAGGGGTTAGGGTTAGGTTTAGGGTTAGTGTTAGGTTTAGGGTACCGCTTAGGGTATGGGATAGGGTACGGCGTAGGGTAGCGGTTAGGGTTAAGGTTAGGGTTAGGGTTAGGGTACGGCTTAGGATACGGGTTAGGGTACGGGTGAGAGTACGGCGTAGGTTATGGGTTAGGGTTAGGGTTAGGGTTAGGTTTAGTTTTAGGGTTAGGGATTGGTTTAGGGTACGGGTTAGGATTAGCATACTTGTTCGGGTTATGGTTTTGGTTAGGGTTACGGTACGCGTTAGGGTTAGGGTATGGGTTAGGTTTAGGGTACACGTTAGGATTAGGGTATTTATTAAACCTATCCCACTCTCTAGATACCACTTAGCACGTAAAGGAATATTATTTGGGGTTCAGCCATGGAGAAGATTTTAGTCACTAGGATAAGATAAAGAATAAACACATTATAAAAAAATCACATAAGGTTTTCTTTTTAACCTGTTCCTTAAAACACTAGTGTTTAGGAAATCTAATGGAGGCAAAAGCAGTAAAGGGTAGTTTAGGGTTAGGGTTAGGGTTAGGGTTAGTGTAAGCCTTAGGATACGGGTGAGGTTACTGGTGAGGGTACTGCGTAGGTTATTGGTTAGGGTTAGGGTACGGCTTAGGATACGGGTTAGGATATGGGTTAGGTTACGGCGTTGGGTATGGGTGAGGGTTAGGGTTAGGGTTAGGGTAAGGCTTTGGGTACGGGTTAGGGTACGGGTGAGGGTACGGTGTAGGGTAGAGGTTAGGGTTAGGTTTAGGGTTAGGGTACGGCTTAGGATACGGGTTAGGGTATGGGTGAGGGTACGGCGTAGCGTATGGGTTAGGGTTAGGGTTAGGGTTAGGGTTAGTTTTAGGGTTAGGGATTGGTTTAGGGTACGGGTTAGGATTAGCGTACGTGTTAGGGTTAGGGTTTGGGTTAGGGTTAGGGTACGCGTTAGGGTTAGGGTATGGGTTATGGTTAGGGTACGCGTTAGGATTAGAGTATTTATTAAACCTATCCCACTCTCTAGATACCACTTAGCACGTAAAGGAATATTATTTAGGGTCCAGCCATGGAGAATATTTTCGTCACTAGGATAAGATAAAGAATAATCACATTATAAAAAAATCACATTAGGATTTTCTTTTTAACCTGTTCCTTAAAACACTAGTGCTTAGGAAATCTAATGGAGGCAAAAGCAGTCAAGGGTAGTTTAGGGTTAGGGTTAGGGTTAGGGTTAGTGTTAGGGTTAGGGTACGGCCTAGGGTATGGGATAGGTATGGGTGAGGGTACGGCATAGGGTAGGGTTTAGGGTTAGGGTTAGTGTTAGGGTTAGGGTTAGGGTATGGCTTAGGGTACGGGTGAGGGTACTGTGTAGGTCATTGGTTAGGGTTAGGTTAAGGCTTAGGATACAGTTTATTGTATGGGTTAGGGTACGGCGCAGGGTATGGGTAAGGGTTAGGGTTAGGGTTAGGGTTAGAGTTAGGGTACGGCTTAGGGTACGGGTTAGGGTACGGGTGAGGGTACGGCGTAGTGTATAGGTTAGGGTTAGGGTTAGGGTACGGCTTAGGGTACGGGTTAGGTTACGGGTGAGGGTACGGCGTAGGGTATGGGTTAGGGTTAGGGTTAGGGTTAGTGTTAGTGTTAGCGTTAGGGTACGGCTTAGCGTATGGGATAGGGTACGGGTGAGGGTACGGGGTAGGGTAGGGATTAGGGTTAGAGTTAGGGTTAGGGTTGGGGTTAGGGTACGGCTTAGGGTACGGGTGAGGGTACGGGTGAGGGTACTGCATAGGGTATTGGTTAGGTTAGGATATGGCTTAGGATACGGGTTAGGGTACGGGTTAGGGTATGGCCTAGGGTATTGGTTAGGGTTAGGGTTAGGGTTAGGGTTAGGTTTAGGGTACGGCTTAGGATACGGGTTAGGGTACGGGTGAGGGTATGGCGTAGCGTATGGGTTAGGGTTAGGGTTAGGGTCCGTCTTAGGGTACGGGTTAGGGTACGGGTGAGGGTACGGCGTAGGGTAAGGGTTACGGTTAGGGTTAGGGTTAGGGTTAGTTTTAGGGTTAGGGATTGGTTTAGGGTACGGGTTAGGATTAGCGTACGTGTTAGGGTTAGGTTTTGGGTTAGGGTTAGGGTACGCGTTAGGGTTAGGGTATGGGTTAGGGTTAGGGTACACGTTAGGATTAGGGTATTTATTAAACCTATCCCACTCTCTAGATACCACTTAGCACGTAAAGGAATATTATTAGGGATCCAGCCATGGAGAAGATTTTAGTCACTAGGATAAGATAAAGAATAAACACATTATAAAAAAATCACGTTAGGATTTTCTTTTTAACCTGTTCCTTAAAACACTAGTGCTTAGGAAATCTAATAGAGGAAAAAGCAATCAAGGGTAGTTTAGGGTTAGGGTTAGGGTTAGGGTTAGTGTTAGGGTTAGGGTACGGCTTAGGGTATGGGATAGGGTATGGGTGAGGTTACGGCGTAGGGTATAGTTTAGGGTTAGGGTTAGGGTTAGCGTACGGCTTAGGGTACGGGTTAGGGTACGGGTGAGGGTATGGCGTAGTGTATAGGTTAGGGTTAGAGTTAGGGTTAGGGTATGGCTTAGGGTACGGGTGAGGGTACGGGTGAGGGTACTGTGTAGGGTATTGGTTATGGTTAGGGTACGGCTTAGAATACGGGTTAGGGTACGGTTTAGGGTACGGCGTAGGGTATGGGTTAGGGTTAGGGTTAGGGTTAGGGTTAGGGTTAGGGTACGGCTTAGGGTACGGGTTAGGGTACGGGTGAGGGTACGGCGTAGTGTATAGGTTAGGGTTAGGGTTAGGGTTAGGGTACGGCTTAGGGTATGGGATAGGGTACGGGTGAGGGTACGGCGTAGGGTAGGGGTTAGGTTTAGGGTTAGGGTTAGTGTTAGGGTTAGGGTACGGCTTAGGGTATGTGATAGGTTACGGGTGAGGGTACGGCGTAGGGTAGGGGTTAGGGTTAGGTTTAGGGTTAGTGTTACGTTTAGGGTACCGCTTAGGGTATGGGATAGGGTACGGCGTAGGGTAGCGGTTAGGGTTAGGGTTAGGGTACGGCTTAGGATACGGGTTAGGGTACGGGTGAGGGTGCGGCGTAGCGTATGGGTTAGGGTTAGGGTTAGGGTTAGGGTACGGCTTAGGGTACGGGTTAGGGTACGGGTGAGGGTACGGCGTAGGTTATGGGTTAGGGTTAGGGTTAGGGTTAGGGTTAGGGATTGGTTTAGGGTACGGGTTAGGATTCGCATACTTGTTCGGGTTAGGGTTTTGGTTAGGTTTAGGGTACGCGTTAGGGTTAGGGTATGGGTTAGGTTTAGGGTACACGTTAGGATTAGGGTATTTATTAAACCTATCCCACTCTCTAGATACCACTTAGCACGTAAAGGAATATTATTTGGGGTTCAGCCATGGAGAAGATTTTAGTCACTAGGATAAGATAAAGAATAAACACATTATAAAAAAAATCACATAAGGTTTTCTTTTTAACCTGTTCTTTAAAACACTAGTGTTTAGGAAATCTAATGGAGGCAAAAGCAGTAAAGGGTAGTTTAGGGTTAGGGTTAGGGTTAGGGTTAGGGTAGGGCTTAGGATACGGGTGAGGGTACTGGTGAGGGTACTGCATAGGTTATTGGTTAGGGTTAGGGTACGGCTTAGGATACGGGTTAGGATATGGGTTAGGTTACGGCGTTGGGTATGGGTGAGGGTTAGGGTTAGGGTTAGGGTAAGGCTTTGGGTACGGGTTAGGGTACGGGTGAGGGTACGGCGTAGGGTAGAGGTTAGGGTTAGGTTTAGGATTAGGGTACGGCTTAGGATACGGGTTAGGGTATGGGTGAGGGTACGGCGTAGCGTATGGGTTAGGGTTAGGGTTAGGGTTAGGGTTAGTTTTAGGGTTAGGGATTGGTTTAGGGTACGGGGTAGGATTAGCGTACGTGTTAGGGTTAGGGTTTGGGTTAGGGTTAGGGTACGCATTAGGGTTAGGGTATGGGTTAGGGTTAGGGTACACGTTAGGATTAGGGTATTTATTAAACCTATCCCACTCTCTAGATACCACTTAGCACGTAAAGGAATATTATTTGGGGTCCAGCCATGGAGAAGCTTTTAGTCACTAGGATAAGATAAAGAATAAACACAGTATAAAAAAATCACATTAGGATTTTCTTTTTAACCTGTTCCTTAAAACACTATTGCTAAGGAAATCTAATGGAGGCAAAAGCAGTCAACGGTAGTTTAGGGTTAGGGTTAGGGTTAGGGTTAGTGTTAGGGTTAGGGTACGGCTTAGGGTATGGGATAGGGTATGGGTGAGGGTACGGCATAGGGTAGGGTTTAGGGTTAGGGTTAGTGTTAGGGTTAGGGTTAGGGTATGGCTTAGGGTACGGGTGAGGGTACTGTGTAGGTCATTGGTTAGGGTTAGGTTAAGGCTTAGGATACAGTTTATTGTATGGGTTAGGGTACGGCGCAGGGTATGGGTAAGGGTTAGGGTTAGGGTTAGGGTTAGAGTTAGGGTACGGCTTAGGGTACGGGTTAGGGTACGGGTGAGGGTACGGCGTAGTGTATAGGTTAGGGTTAGGGTTAGGGTACGGCTTAGGGTACGGGTTAGGTTACGGGTGAGGGTACGGCGTAGGGTATGGGTTAGGGTTAGGGTTAGGGTTAGTGTTAGTGTTAGCGTTAGGGTACGGCTTAGCGTATGGGATAGGGTACGGGTGAGGGTACGGGGTAGGGTAGGGATTAGGGTTAGAGTTAGGGTTAGGGTTGGGGTTAGGGTACGGCTTAGGGTACGGGTGAGGGTACGGGTGAGGGTACTGCATAGGGTATTGGTTAGGTTAGGATATGGCTTAGGATACGGGTTAGGGTACGGGTTAGGGTATGGCCTAGGGTATTGGTTAGGGTTAGGGTTAGGGTTAGGGTTAGGTTTAGGGTACGGCTTAGGATACGGGTTAGGGTACGGGTGAGGGTATGGCGTAGCGTATGGGTTAGGGTTAGGGTTAGGGTCCGTCTTAGGGTACGGGTTAGGGTACGGGTGAGGGTACGGCGTAGGGTAAGGGTTACGGTTAGGGTTAGGGTTAGGGTTAGTTTTAGGGTTAGGGATTGGTTTAGGGTACGGGTTAGGATTAGCGTACGTGTTAGGGTTAGGTTTTGGGTTAGGGTTAGGGTACGCGTTAGGGTTAGGGTATGGGTTAGGGTTAGGGTACACGTTAGGATTAGGGTATTTATTAAACCTATCCCACTCTCTAGATACCACTTAGCACGTAAAGGAATATTATTAGGGATCCAGCCATGGAGAAGATTTTAGTCACTAGGATAAGATAAAGAATAAACACATTATAAAAAAATCACGTTAGGATTTTCTTTTTAACCTGTTCCTTAAAACACTAGTGCTTAGGAAATCTAATAGAGGAAAAAGCAATCAAGGGTAGTTTAGGGTTAGGGTTAGGGTTAGGGTTAGTGTTAGGGTTAGGGTACGGCTTAGGGTATGGGATAGGGTATGGGTGAGGTTACGGCGTAGGGTATAGTTTAGGGTTAGGGTTAGGGTTAGCGTACGGCTTAGGGTACGGGTTAGGGTACGGGTGAGGGTATGGCGTAGTGTATAGGTTAGGGTTAGAGTTAGGGTTAGGGTATGGCTTAGGGTACGGGTGAGGGTACGGGTGAGGGTACTGTGTAGGGTATTGGTTATGGTTAGGGTACGGCTTAGAATACGGGTTAGGGTACGGTTTAGGGTACGGCGTAGGGTATGGGTTAGGGTTAGGGTTAGGGTTAGGGTTAGGGTTAGGGTACGGCTTAGGGTACGGGTTAGGGTACGGGTGAGGGTACGGCGTAGTGTATAGGTTAGGGTTAGGGTTAGGGTTAGGGTACGGCTTAGGGTATGGGATAGGGTACGGGTGAGGGTACGGCGTAGGGTAGGGGTTAGGTTTAGGGTTAGGGTTAGTGTTAGGGTTAGGGTACGGCTTAGGGTATGTGATAGGTTACGGGTGAGGGTACGGCGTAGGGTAGGGGTTAGGGTTAGGTTTAGGGTTAGTGTTACGTTTAGGGTACCGCTTAGGGTATGGGATAGGGTACGGCGTAGGGTAGCGGTTAGGGTTAGGGTTAGGGTACGGCTTAGGATACGGGTTAGGGTACGGGTGAGGGTGCGGCGTAGCGTATGGGTTAGGGTTAGGGTTAGGGTTAGGGTACGGCTTAGGGTACGGGTTAGGGTACGGGTGAGGGTACGGCGTAGGTTATGGGTTAGGGTTAGGGTTAGGGTTAGGGTTAGGGATTGGTTTAGGGTACGGGTTAGGATTCGCATACTTGTTCGGGTTAGGGTTTTGGTTAGGTTTAGGGTACGCGTTAGGGTTAGGGTATGGGTTAGGTTTAGGGTACACGTTAGGATTAGGGTATTTATTAAACCTATCCCACTCTCTAGATACCACTTAGCACGTAAAGGAATATTATTTGGGGTTCAGCCATGGAGAAGATTTTAGTCACTAGGATAAGATAAAGAATAAACACATTATAAAAAAAATCACATAAGGTTTTCTTTTTAACCTGTTCTTTAAAACACTAGTGTTTAGGAAATCTAATGGAGGCAAAAGCAGTAAAGGGTAGTTTAGGGTTAGGGTTAGGGTTAGGGTTAGGGTAGGGCTTAGGATACGGGTGAGGGTACTGGTGAGGGTACTGCATAGGTTATTGGTTAGGGTTAGGGTACGGCTTAGGATACGGGTTAGGATATGGGTTAGGTTACGGCGTTGGGTATGGGTGAGGGTTAGGGTTAGGGTTAGGGTAAGGCTTTGGGTACGGGTTAGGGTACGGGTGAGGGTACGGCGTAGGGTAGAGGTTAGGGTTAGGTTTAGGATTAGGGTACGGCTTAGGATACGGGTTAGGGTATGGGTGAGGGTACGGCGTAGCGTATGGGTTAGGGTTAGGGTTAGGGTTAGGGTTAGTTTTAGGGTTAGGGATTGGTTTAGGGTACGGGGTAGGATTAGCGTACGTGTTAGGGTTAGGGTTTGGGTTAGGGTTAGGGTACGCATTAGGGTTAGGGTATGGGTTAGGGTTAGGGTACACGTTAGGATTAGGGTATTTATTAAACCTATCCCACTCTCTAGATACCACTTAGCACGTAAAGGAATATTATTTGGGGTCCAGCCATGGAGAAGCTTTTAGTCACTAGGATAAGATAAAGAATAAACACAGTATAAAAAAATCACATTAGGATTTTCTTTTTAACCTGTTCCTTAAAACACTATTGCTAAGGAAATCTAATGGAGGCAAAAGCAGTCAACGGTAGTTTAGGGTTAGGGTTAGGGTTAGGGTTAGTGTTAGGGTTAGGGTACGGCTTAGGGTATGGGATAGGGTATGGGTGAGGGTACGGCATAGGGTAGGGTTTAGGGTTAGGGTTAGTGTTAGGGTTAGGGTTAGGGTATGGCTTAGGGTACGGGTGAGGGTACTGTGTAGGTCATTGGTTAGGGTTAGGTTAAGGCTTAGGATACAGGTTATTGTATGGGTTAGGGTACGGCGCAGGGTATGGGTAAGGGTTAGGGTTAGGGTTAGGGTTAGAGTTAGGGTACGGCTTAGGGTACGGGTTAGGGAACGGGTGAGGGTACGGCGTAGTGTATAGGTTAGGGTTAGGGTTAGGGTACGGCTTAGGGTACGGATTAGGTTATGGGTGAGGGTACGGCGTAGGGTATGGGTTAGGGTTAGGGTTAGGGTTAGTGTTAGTGTTAGGGTTAGGGTACGGCTTAGCGTATCGGATAGGGTACGGGTGAGGGTACGGCGTAGGGTAGGGGTTAGGGTTAGGGTTAGGGTTAGGGTTAGGGTATGGCTTAGGGTACGGGTGAGGGTACGGGTGAGGGTACTGCGTACGGTATTGGTTAGGGTTAGGGTACGGCTTAGGATACGTGTTAGGGTACGGTTTAGGGTACGGCGTAGAGTGTGGGTTAGGGTTAGGGTTAGTGTTAGGGTTACGGTACGTCTTAGGGTACGTGTTAGGGTACGGGTGAGGGTACGGCGTAGGTTATGGGTTAGGGTTAGGGTTAGGGTTAGGGTTAGGGTACGGCTTAGGATACGGGTTAGGGTACGGGTGAGGGTACGGCGTAGGTTATGGGTTAGGGTTAGGGTTAGTGTTAGGGTTATGGTACGGCTTAGGTTATGGGATAGGGTACAGGTGAGGGTATGGCATAGGGTAGGGGTTAGGGTTAGGGTTAGGGTTAGGGTTAGGGTTAGGGTACGGCTTAGGGTACGGGTGAGGGTATGGGTGAGGATACTGCGTAGGGTATTGGTTAGGGTTAGGGTACGGCTTAGGATACGGGTTAGGGTACGTGTTAGGGTATGGCGTACGGTATGGGTTAGGGTTAGGGTTAGGGTTAGGGTTAGGGTTAGGGTACGGCTTAGGGTACGGGTTAGGGTACGGGTGAGGTTACGGCGTAGGGTATAGTTTAGGGTTAGGGTTAGGGTTAGTGTACGGCTTAGGATACGGGTTAGGGTACGGGTGAGGGTATGGTGTAGTGTATAGGTTAGGGTTAGGGTTAGGGTTAGGGTATGGCTTAGGGTACGGGAGAGGGTACGGGTGAGGGTACTGTGTAGGGTATTGGTTATGGTTAGGGTACGGCTTAGAATACGGGTTAGAGTGTGGGTTAGGGTACGGCGTAGGGTATGGGTTAGGGTTAGGGTTAGGGTTAGGGTTAGGGTTAGGGTACGGCTCAGGGTACGGGTTAGGGTACGGGTGAGGGTATGGTGTAGTGTATAGGTTAGGGTTAGGGTTAGGGTTAGGGTACGGCTTAGGGTATGGGATAGGGTACGGGTGAGGGTACGGCGTAGGGTAGGGGTTAGGTTTAGGGTTAGGGTTAGTGTTAGTGTTAGGGTACGGCTTAGGGTATGGGATAGGTTCCGGGTGAGGGTACGGCGTAGGGTAGGGGTTAGGGTTAGGTTTAGGATTAGTGTTAGGTTTAGGGTACCGCTTAGGGTATGGGATAGGGTACGGCGTAGGGTAGCGGTTAGGGTTAAGGTTAGGGTTAGGGTTAGGGTACGGCTTAGGATACGGGTTAGGGTACGGGTGAGAGTACGGCGTAGGTTATGGGTTAGGGTTAGGGTTAGGGTTAGGTTTAGTTTTAGGGTTAGGGATTGGTTTAGGGTACGGGTTAGGATTAGCATACTTGTTCGGGTTAGGGTTTTGGTTAGGGTTACGGTACGCGTTAGGGTTAGGGTATGGGTTAGGTTTAGGGTACACGTTAGGATTAGGGTATTTATTAAACCTATCCCACTCTCTAGATACCACTTAGCACGTAAAGGAATATTATTTGGGGTTCAGCCATGGAGAAGATTTTAGTCACTAGGATAAGATAAAGAATAAACACATTATAAAAAAATCACATAAGGTTTTCTTTTTAACCTGTTCCTTAAAACACTAGTGTTTAGGAAATCTAATGGAGGCAAAAGCAGTAAAGGGTAGTTTAGGGTTAGGGTTAGGGTTAGGGTTAGTGTAGGCCTTAGGATACGGGTGAGGTTACTGGTGAGGGTACTGCGTAGGTTATTGGTTAGGGTTAGGGTACGGCTTAGGATACGGGTTAGGATATGGGTTAGGTTACGGCGTTGGGTATGGGTGAGGGTTAGGGTTAGGGTTAGGGTAAGGCTTTGGGTACGGGTTAGGGTACGGGTGAGGGTACGGCGTAGGGTAGAGGTTAGGGTTAGGTTTAGGGTTAGGGTACGGCTTAGGATACGGGTTAGGGTATGGGTGAGGGTACGGCGTAGCGTATGGGTTAGCGTTAGGGTTAGGGTTAGGGTTAGTTTTAGGGTTAGGGATTGGTTTAGGGTACGGGTTAGGATTAGCGTACGTGTTAGGGTTAGGGTTTGGGTTAGGGTTAGGGTACGCATTAGGGTTAGGGTGTGGGTTAGGGTTAGGGTACACGTTAGGATTAGGGTATTTATTAAACCTATCCCACTCTCTAGATACCACTTAGCACGTAAAGGAATATTATTTAGGGTCCAGCCATGGAGAAGATTTTCGTTACTAGGATAAGATAAAGAATAAACACATTATAAAAAAATCACATTAGGATTTTCTTTTTAACCTGTTCCTTAAAACACTAGTGCTTAGGAAATCTAATGGAGGCAAAAGCAGTCAAGGGTAGTTTAGGGTTAGGGTTAGGGTTAGGGTTAGTGTTAGGGTTAGGGTATGGCTTAGGGTATGGGATAGGGTATGGGTGAGGGTACGGCATAGGGTAGGGTTTAGGGTTAGGGTTAGTGTTAGGGTTAGGGTTAGGGTATGGCTTAGGGTACGGGTGAGGGTACTGTGTAGGTCATTGGTTAGGGTTAGGTTAAGGCTTAGGATACAGTTTATTGTATGGGTTAGGGTACGGCGCAGGGTATGGGTAAGGGTTAGGGTTAGGGTTAGGGTTAGAGTTAGGGTACGGCTTAGGGAACGGGTGAGGGTATGGGTGAGGATACTGCGTAGGGTATTGGTTAGGGTTAGGGTACGGCTTAGGATACGGGTTAGGGTACGTGTTAGGGTATGGCGTACGCTATGGGTTAGGGTTAGGGTTAGGTTTAGGGTTAGGGTTAGGGTACGGCTTAGGGTACGTGTTAGGGTACGGGTGAGGTTACGGCGTAGGGTATAGTTTAGGGTTAGGGTTAGGGTTAGGGTACGGCTTAGGGTACGGGTTAGGGTACGGGTGAGAGTATGGCGTAGTGTATAGGTTAGGGTTAGGGTTAGGGTTAGGGTATGGCTTAGGGTACGGGTGAGGGTACGGGTGAGGGTACTGTGTAGGGTATTGGTTATGGTTAGGGTACGGCTTAGAATACGGGTTAGGGTACGGTTTAGGGTACGGCGTAGGGTATGGGTTAGGTTTAGGGTTAGGGTTAGGGTTAGGGTTAGGGTACGGCTTAGGGTACGGGTTAGGGTACGGGTGAGGGTACCGCGTAGTGTATAGGTTAGGGTTAGGGTTAGGGTTAGGGTACGGCTTAGGTTATGGGATAGGGTACGGGTGAGGATACGGCGTAGGGTAGGGATTAGGTTTAGGGTTAGGGTTAGTGTTAGGGTTAGGGTACGGCTTAGGGTATGGGATAGGTTACGGGTGAGGGTACGGCATAGGGTAGGGGTTAGGGTTAGGTTTAGGGTTAGTGTTAGGTTTAGGGTACCGCTTAGGGTATGGGATAGGGTACGGCGTAGGGTAGCGGTTAGGGTTAGGGTTAGGGTTAGGGTACGGCTTAGGATACGGGTTAGGGTTAGGGTTAGGGTATGGCGTAGGGTATGGGTTAGGGTTAGGGTTAGGGTTAGGGTTAGGGTTAGGGTACGGCTTAGGATACGGGTTAGGGTACGGGTGAGGGTACGGCGTAGCGTATGGGTTAGGGTTAGGGTTAGGGTACGTCCTAGGGTACGGGTTAGGGTACGGGTGAGGGTACGGCGTAGGGTAAGGGTTAGGGTTAGGGTTAGGGTTAGGGTTAGTTTTAGGGTTAGGGATTGGTTTAGGGTACGGGTTAGGATTAGCGTACGTGTTAGGGTTAGGTTTTCGGTTAGGGTTAGGGTACGCGTTAGGGTTAGGGTATGGGTTAGGGTTAGGGTACACGTTAGGATTAGGGTATTTATTAAACCTATCCCACTCTCTAGATACCACTTAGCACGTAAAGGAATATTATTAGGGATCCAGCCATGGAGAAGATTTTAGTCACTAGGATAAGATAAAGAATAAACACATTATAAAAAAATCACATTAGGATTTTCTTTTTAACCTGTTCCTTAAAACACTAGTGCTTAGGAAATCTAATAGAGGCAAAAGCAATCAAGGGTAGTTTAGGGTTAGGGTTAGGGTTAGGGTTAGTGTTAGGGTTAGGGTACGGCTTAGGGTATGGGATAGGGTACGGGTGAGGGTACGGCGTAGGGTAGGGGTTAGGGTTAGGGTTAGGGTTAGGGTTAGGGTATGGCTTAGGGTACGGGTGAGGGTACGGGTGAGGGTACTGCGTAGGGTATTGGTTAGGGTTAGAGTACGGCTTAGGATACGTGTTAGGGTACGGGTTAGGGTACGGCGTAGAGTGTGGGTTAGGGTTAGGGTTAGTGTTAGGGTTAGGGTTACGGTACATCTTAGGGTACGTGTTAGGGTACGGGTGAGGTTACGGCGTAGGTTATGGGTTAGGGTTAGGGTTAGGGTTAGGGTTAGGGTACGGCTTAGGATACGGGTTAGGGTACGGGTGAGGGTACGGCGTAGGTTATGGGTTAGTGTTAGGGTTAGTGTTAGGGTTATGGTACGGCTTAGGTTATGGGATAGGGTACAGGTGAGGGTATGGCATAGGTTAGGGGTTAGGGTTAGGGTTAGGGTTAGGGTTACGGTTAGGGTACGGCTTAGGGTATGGGTGAGGGTATGGGTGAGAATACTGCGTAGGGTATTGGTTAGGGTTAGGGTACGGCTTAGGATACGGGTTAGGGTACGTGTTAGGGTATGGCGTACGGTATGGGTTAGGGTTAGGGTTAGGGTTAGGGTTAGGGTACGGCTTAGGGTACGGGTTAGGGTACGGGTGAGGTTACGGCATAGGGTATAGTTTAGGGTTAGGGTTAGGGTTAGGGTACGGCTTAGGATACGGGTTAGGGTACGGGTGAGGGTACGGCGTAGCGTATGGTCTAGGGTTAGTGTTAGGGTTAGGGTACGGCTTAGGGTACGGGTTAGGGTACGGGTGAGGGTACGGTGTAGGTTATGGGTTAGGGTTAGGGTTAGGATTAGGGTTAGTTTTAGGGTTAGGGATTGGTTTAGGGTACGGGTTAGGATTAGCATACGTGTTCGGGTTAGGGTTTTGGTTAGGGTTAGGGTACGCGTTAGGGTTAGGGTATGGGTTAGGTTTAGGGTACACTTTAGGATTAGGGTATTTATTAAACCTATCCCACTCTCTAGATACCACTTAGCACGTAAAGGAATATTATTTGGGGTTCAGCCATGGAGAAGATTTTAGTCACTAGGATAAGATAAAGAATAAACTCATTATAAAAAAATCACATAAGGTTTTCTTTCTAACCTGTTCCTTAAAACACTAGTGTTTAGGAAATCTAATGGAGGCAAAAGCAGTAAAGGGTAGTTTAGGGTTAGGGTTAGGGTTAGGGTTAGGGTAGGGCTTAGGGTATGGGATAGGGTATGGGTGAGGGTACGGCATAGGGTAGGGTTTAGGGTTAGGGTTAGTGTTAGGGTTAGGGTTAGGGTATGGCTTAGGGTACGGGTGAGGGTACTGTGTAGGTCATTGGTTAGGGTTAGGTTAAGGCTTAGGATACAGGTTATTGTATGTGTTAGGGTACGGCGCAGGGTATGGGTAAGGGTTAGGGTTAGGGTTAGGTTTAGTGTTAGGGTACGGCTTAGGGTACGGGTTAGGGTACGGGTGAGGGTACGGCGTAGTGTATAGGTTAGGGTTAGGGTTAGGGTACGGCTTAGGGTACGGGTTAGGTTACGGGTGAGGGTACGGCGTAGTGTATGGGTTAGGGTTAGGGTTAGGGTTAGTGTTAGTGTTAGGGTTAGGGTACGGCTTAGTGTATGGGATAGGGTACGGGTGAGGGTACGGCGTAGGGTAAGGTTAGGGTTAGAGTTAGGGTTAGGGTTGGGGTTAGGGTACGGCTTAGGGTACGGGTGAGGGTACGTGTGAGGGTACTGCGTAGGGTATTGGTTAGGGTTAGGATACGGCTTAGGATACGGGTTAGGGTACGGGTTAGGGTATGGCGTAGGCTATGGGTTAGGGTTAGGGTTAGGGTTAGGGTTAGGGTTAGGGTACGGCTTAGGGTACGGGTTAGGGTACGGGTGAGGTTACGGCGTAGGGTATAGTTTAGGGTTAGGGTTAGGGTTAGGGTACGGCTTAGGATACGGGTTAGGGTACAGGTGAGGGTACGGCGTAGCATATGGTTTAGGGTTAGGGTTAGGGTACGGCTTAGGGTACGGGTTAGGGTACGGGTGAGGGTACGGTGTAGGTTATGGGTTAGGGTTAGGGTTAGGGTTAGGGTTAGTTTTAGGGTTAGGGATTGGTTTAGGGTACGGGTTAGGATTAGCATACGTGTTCGGGTTAGGGTTTTGGTTAGGGTTAGGGTACGCGTTAGGGTTAGGGTATGGGTTAGGTTTAGGGTACACTTTAGGATTAGGGTATTTATGAAACCTATCCCACTCTCTAGATACCACTTAGCACGTAAAGGAATATTATTTAGGGTCCAGCCATGGAGAAGATTTTCGTTACTAGGATAAGATAAAGAATAAACACATTATAAAAAAATCACATTAGGATTTTCTTTTTAACCTGTTCTTTAAAACACTAGTGCTTAGGAAATCTAATGGAGGCAAAAGCAGTCAAGGGTAGTTTAGGGTTAGGGTTAGGGTTAGTGTTAGGGTTAGGGTATGGCTTAGGGTATGGGATAGGGTATGGGTGAGGGTACGGCATAGGGTAGGGTTTAGGGTTAGGGTTAGTGTTAGGGTTAGGGTTAGGGTATGGCTTAGGGTACGGGTGAGGGTACTGTGTAGGTCATTGGTTAGGGTTAGGTTAAGGCTTAGGATACAGGTTATTGTATGGGTTAGGGTACGGCGCAGGGTATGGGTAAGGGTTAGGGTTAGGGTTAGAGTTAGAGTTAGGGTACGGCTTAGGGTACGGGTTAGGGTACGGGTGAGGGTACGGGTTAGGGAACGGGAGAGGGTACGGCGTAGTGTATAGGTTAGGGTTAGGGTTAGGGTACGGCTTAGGGTACGGATTAGGGTACGGGTGAGGGTACGGCGTAGTGTATAGGATAGGGTTAGGTTTGGGTACGGCTTTGGGTACGGGTTAGGTTACGGGTGAGGGTACGGCGTAGGGTATGGGTTAGGGTTAGGGTTAGGGTTAGTGTTAGTGTTAGGGTTAGGGTACGGCTTAGCGTATGGGATAGGGTACGGGTGAGGGTACGGCGTAGGGTAGGGGTTAGGGTTAGAGTTAGGGTTAGGGTTGGGGTTAGGGTACGGCTTAGGGTACGGGTGAGGGTACGGGTGAGGGTACTGCGTAGGGTATTGGTTAGGGTTAGGATACGGCTTAGGATACGGGTTAGGGTACGGGTTATGGTATGGCGTAGGGTATGGGTTAGGGTTAGGGTTAGGGTTAGGGTTAGGGTACGGCTTAGGATACGGGTTAGGGTACGGGTGAGGGTACGGCGTAACGTATGGGTAAGGGTTAGGTTTAGGGTACGTCTTAGGGTACGGGTGAGGGTACGGGTGAGGGTACGGCGTAGGGTAAGTGTTAGGGTTAGGGTTAGGGTTAGGGTTAGTTTTAGGGTTAGGGATTGGTTTAGGGTACGGGTTAGGATTAGCGTACGTGTTAGGGTTAGGTTTTTTGTTAGGGTTAGGGTACGCGTTAGGGTTAGGGTATGGGTTAGGTTTAGGGTACACGTTAGGATTAGGGTATTTATTAAACCTATCCCACTCTCTAGATACCACTTAGCACGTAAAGGAATATTATTAGGGATCCAGCCATGGAGAAGATTTTAGTCACTAGGATAAGATAAAGAATAAACACATTATAAAAAAATCACATTAGGATTTTCTTTTTAACCTGTTCCTTAAAACACTAGTGTTTAGGAAATCTAATAGAGGCAAAAGCAATCAAGGGTAGTTTAGGGTTAGGGTTAGGGTTAGGGTTAGTGTTAGGGTTAGGGTACGGCTTAGGGTATGGGATAGGGTACGGGTGAGGGTACGGCATAGGGTAGGGGTTAGGGTTAGGGTTAGGGTACGGCTTAGGGTACGGGTTAGGTTACGGGTGAGGGTACGGCGTAGTGTATGGGTTAGGGTTAGGGTTAGGGTTAGTGTTAGTGTTAGGGTTAGGGTACGGCTTAGCGTATGGGATAGGGTACGGGTGAGGGTACGGCGTAGGGTAGGGGTTAGGGTTAGGGTTAGGGTTAGGGTTAGGGTATGGCTTAGGGTACGGGTGAGGGTACGGGTGAGGGTACTGCGTAGGGTATTGGTTAGGGTTAGGGTACGGCTTAGGATACGTGTTAGGGTACGGGTTAGGGTACGGTGTAGAGTGTGGGTTAGGGTTAGGGTTAGTGTTAGGGTTAGGGTTACGGTACGTCTTAGGGTACGTGTTAGGGTACGGGTGAGGGTACGGCGTAGGTTATGCGTTAGGGTTAGGGTTAGGGTTAGGGTACGTCTTAGTGTACGGGTGAGGGTATGGGTGAGGATACTGCGTAGGGTATTGGTTAGGGTTACGGTAGGTCTTAGTATACGGGTTAGGGTACGGGTGAGGGTACGGCGTAGGTTATGGGTTAGGGTTAGGGTTAGTGTTAGGGTTATTGTACGGCTTAGGTTATGGGATAGGGTATAGGTGAGGGTATGGCATAGGGTAGGGGTTAGGGTTAGGGTTAGGGTTAGGGTTAGGGTACGGCTTAGGGTACGGGTGAGGGTATGGGTGAGGATACTGCGTAGGGTATTGGTTAGGGTTAGGGTACAGCTTAGGATACGGGTTAGGGTACGTGTTAGGTTATGGCATACGGTATGGGTTAGGGTTAGGGTTAGGGTTAGTGTACGGCTTAGGGTACGGGTTAGGGTACGGGTGAGGTTACGGCATAGGGTATAGTTTAGGGTTAGGGTTAGAGTTAGGGTACGGCTTAGGATACGGGTTAGGTTACGGGTGAGGGTACGGCGTAGCGTATGGTTTAGGGTTAGGGTTAGGGTACGGCTTAGGATACGGGTTAGGGTACGGGTGAGGGTACGGCGTAGCGTATGGTTTAGGGTTAGGGTTAGGGTTAGGTTTAGGGTACGGCTTAGGGTACGGGTTAGGGTACGAGTGAGGGTATGGCGTAGTGTATAGGTTAGGGTTAGGGTTAGGGTTAGGGTATGGCTTAGGGTACAGGTTAGTGTACGAGTGAGGGTATGGCGTAGTGTATAGGTTAGGGTTAGGGTTAGGGTTAGGGTATGGCTTAGGGTACGGTGAGGGTACGGGTGAGGGTACTGTGTAGTGTATTGGTTATGGTTAGGGTACGGCTTAGAATACGGGTTAGGGTACGGGTTAGGGTACGGCATAGAGTATGGGTTAGGGTTAGGGTTAGGGTTAGGGTTAGGGTACGGCTTAGGGTACGGGTTAGGGTACGGGTGAGGGTATGGCGTAGTGTATAGGTTAGGGTTAGGGTTAGGTTTAGGGTACGGCTTAGGTTATGGGATAGGGTACGGGTGAGGGTACGGCGTAGGGTAGGGGTTAGGTTTAGGGTTAGGGTTAGTGTTAGGGTTAGGGTACGGCTTAGGGTATGGGATAGGTTACGGGTGAGGGTACGGCGTAGGGTAGGGGTTAGGGTTAGGTTTAGGGTTAGTGTTAGGGTTAGGGTACCGCTTAGGGTATGGGATAGGGTACGGCGTAGGGTAGCCATTAGGGTTAGGGTTAGGGTTAGAGTTAGGGTACGGCTTAGGATACGGGTTAGGGTACGGGTGAGGGTACTGCGTAGCGTATGGTTTAGGGTTAGGGTTAGGGTTAGGGTACGCGTTAGGGTTAGGGTATGGGTTAGGGTTAGGGTACACGTTAGGATTAGGGTATTTATTAAACCTATCCCACTCTCTAGATACCACTTAGCACGTAAAGGAATATTATTAGGGATCCAGCCATGGAGAAGATTTTAGTCACTAGGATAAGATAAAGAATAAACACATTATAAAAAAATCACATTAGGATTTTCTTTTTAACCTGTTCCTTAAAACACTGGTGCTTAGGAAATCTAATAGAGGCAAAAGCAATCAAGGGTAGTTTAGGGTTAGGGTTAGGGTTAGGGTTAGTGTTAGGGTTAGGGTACGGCTTAGGGTATGGGATAGGGTACGGGTGAGGGTACGGCGTAGGGTAGGGGTTAGGGTTAGGGTTAGGGTTAGGGTTAGTTTTAGGGTTAGGGATTGGTTTAGGGTAAGGTTTAGGATTAGCATACTTGTTCGGGTTAGGGTTTTGGTTAGGGTTAGGGTACGCGTTAGGGTTAGGGTATGGGTTAGGTTTAGGGTACACGTTAGGATTAGGGTATTTATTAAACCTATCCCACTCTCTAGATACCACTTAGCACGTAAAGGAATATTATTTGGGGTTCAGCCATGGAGAAGATTTTAGTCACTAGGATAAGATAAAGAATAAACACATTATAAAAAAATCACATAAGGTTTTCTTTTTAACCTGTTCCTTAAAACACTAGTGTTTAGGAAATCTAATGGAGGCAAAAGCAGTAAAGGGTAGTTTAGGGTTAGGGTTAGGGTTAGGGTTAGGGTAGGGCTTAGGATACGGGTGAGGTTACTCGTGAGGGTACTGCGTAGGTTATTGGTTAGGGTTAGGGTACGGCTTAGGATACGGGTTAGGATATGGGTTAGGTTACGGCGTAGTGTATAGGTTAGGGTTAGGGATAGGGTTAGGGTACGGCTTAGGGTATGGGATAGGGTACGGGTGAGGGTAAGGCGTAGGGTAGGGGTTAGGTTTAGGGTTAGGGTTAGTGTTAGGGTTAGGGTACGGCTTAGGGTATGGGATAGGTTACGGGTGAGGGTACGGCGTAGGGTAGGGGTTAGGGTTAGGTTTAGGGTTAGTGTTAGGGTTAGGGTACCGCTTAGGGTATGGGATAGGGTACGGCGTAGGGTAGCAGTTAGGGTTAGGGTTAGGGTTAGGGTACGGCTTAGGATACGGTTTAGGGTACGGGTGAGGGTGCGGCGTAGCGTATGGGTTAGGGTTAGGGTTAGGGTACGGCTTAGGGTACGGGTTAGGGTACGGGTGAGGGTACTGCGTAGGTTATGGGTTAGGGTTAGGGTTAGGGTTAGGGTTAGTTTTAGGGTTAGGGATTGGTTTAGGGTAAGGGTTAGGATTAGCATACTTGTTCGGGTTAGGGTTTTGGTTAGGGTTAGGGTACGCGTTAGGGTTGGTATGGGTTAGGTTTAGGGTACACGTTAGGATTAGGGTATTTATTAAACCTATCCCACTCTCTAGATACCACTTAGCACGTAAAGGAATATTATTTAGGGTCCAGCCATGGAGAATATTTTCGTCACTAGGATAAGATAAAGAATAAACACATTATAAAAAAATCACATTAGGATTTTCTTTTTAACCTGTTCCTTAAAACACTAGTGCTTAGGAAATCTAATGGAGGCAAAAGCAGTCAAGGGTAGTTTAGGGTTAGGGTTAGGGTTAGTGTTAGGGTTAGGGTACGGCTTAGGGTACGGGATAGGGTATGGGTGAGGATACGGCATAGGGTAGGGTTTAGGGTTAAGGTTAGTGTTAGGGTTAGGGTTAGGGTATGGCTTAGGGTACGGGTGAGGGTACTGTGTAGGTCATTGGTTAGGGTTAGGTTAAGGCTTAGGATACAGGTTATTGTATGGGTTAGGGTACGGCGCAGGGTATGGGTAAGGGTTAGGGTTAGGGTTAGGGTTAGAGTTAGGGTACGGCTTAGGGTACGGGTTAGGGAACGGGTGAGGGTACGGCGTAGGGTATAGGTTAGGGTTAGGGTTAGGGTACGGCTTAGGGTACGGATTAGGTTATGGGTGAGGGTACGGCGTAGGGTATGGGTTAGGGTTAGGGTTAGGGTTAGTGTTAGTGTTAGGGTTAGGGTACGGCTTAGCGTATGGGATAGGGTACGGGTGAGGGTACGGCGTAGGGTATGGGTTAGGGTTAGGGTTAGGGTTAGGGCTGGGTACGGCTTAGGGTACGGGTTAGGGTACGGGTGAGGGTACGGCGTAGTGTATAGGTTAGGGTTAGGGTTAGGGTTAGGGTACGGCTTAGGGTACGGGTTAGGGTACGGGTGAGGGTATGGCGTAGTGTATAGGTTAGGGTTAGGGTTAGGGTTAGGGTACGGCTTAGGGTATGGGATAGGGTACGGGTGAGGGTACGGCGTAGGGTAGGGTTTAGGTTTAGGGTTAGGGTTAGTGTTAGGGTTAGGGTACGGCTTAGGGTATGGGATAGGGTACGGTTGAGGGTACGGCGTAGGGTAGGGGTTAGGGTTAGGTTTAGGGTTAGTGTTAGGGTTAGGGTACCGCTTAGGGTTTGGGATAGGGTACGGCGTAGGGTAGCGGTTAGGGTTAGGGTTAGGGTTAGGGTTAGGGTACGGCTTAGGATACGGGTTAGGGTACGGGTGAGGGTACGGCGTAGCGTATGTGTTAGGGTTCGGGTTAGGGTACGGCTTAGGGTATGGGTTAGGATACGTGTGTGGTTACGGCGTAGGGTATGGTTTAGGGTTAGGATTAGTGTTAGGGTTAGGGTACCGCTTAGGGTATGGGATAGGGTACGGCGTAGGGTAGCGGTTAGGGTTAGGGTTAGGCTTAGGGTCAGGGTACGGCTTAGGGTACGGGTTAGGGTACGGGTGAGGGTACGGCGTAGGGTATGGGTTAGGGTTAGGGTTAGGGTTAGGGTTAGGGTTAGTTTTAGGGTTAGGGATAGTTTTGGGTACGGGTTAGGATTAGCGTATGTGTTAGGGTTAGGATTTGTGTTAGGTTTAGGGTATGCGTTCGGGTTAGCGTATGGGTTAGGCCTAGGGTACACGTTAGGATTAGGGTATTTATTAAACCTATCCCACTCTCTAGATACCACTTAGCACGTAAAGGAATATTATTTGGTGTCCAGCCATGGAGAAGATTTTAGTCACTAGGATAAGATAAAGAATAAACACATTATAAAAAAATCACATGAGGATTTTCTTTTTAACCTGTTCCTTAAAACACTAGTGCTTAGGAAATTTAATGGAGGCAAAAGCAGTCAAGGGTAGTTTCGGTTAGGGTTAGGGTTAGGGTTAGTGTTAGGGTTAGGGTACGGCTTAGGGTATGGGATAGGGTACGGGTGAGGGTATGGCGTAGGTTAGGGGTTAGGGTTAGGGTTAGGTTTAGGGTACGGGTGAGGGTAAGGGTGAGGATACTGCGTAGGGTATTGGTTAGGATTAGGGTACGGCTTAGGATACGGGTTAGGGTATGGGTTAGTGTACGGCGTAGGGTATGGGTTAGGGTATGGGTTAGGGTTAGGGTTAGGGTTAGGGGTAGGGTACGGCTTAGGGTACGGGTTAGAGTACAGGTGAGTGTACGGCGTAGGGTATAGGTTAGGGTTAGGGTTAGGGTTAGGGTTAGGGTACGGCTTAGGATACGGGTTAGGGTACGGGTGAGGGTACGGCGTAGCGTATGGGTTAGGGTTAGAGTTAGGGTACGACTTAGGGTACGGGTTAGGGTACGGGTGACGGTACGGCGTAGGGTATATGTTAGGGTTACGGTTAGTTTTAGGGTTAGGTCAAGGTATAGGGTACAGGTTAGGATTAGGGTACTTGTTAGGGTTAGGCTATGGGTTAGGGTTAGGGTTCACGTTAGGGTTAGGTCATTTATTAAACCTATCCCACTCTCTACATACCACTTAGCGCGTAAAGGAATGTAATTTGGGTTCCAACCATGGAGAAAATTTTAGACACTAGGATAAGATAAAGAATACACACATTATAAATAAGTCACATTAGCATTTTATTTTTAACCTGTTCCTTAAAACACTAGTGCTTAGGAAATCTATTGGAGGCAAAAGCAGTCAAGGGTAGTTTACAGTTAGTGTTAGGGTTAGGGTTAGGGTTAGGGTATGGCTTAGAGTAAGGGTGAGGGTACGGCGTAGGATATGTGTTAGGGTTAGTCTTAGGGTTAGGGTTAGAGTTAGGGTACGGCTTAGGGTACGGGTTAGGGTAAGAGTGAGGGTACGGAGTAGGGTATGGGTTAGGATTACGGTTAGGGTTAGGGTACGGCTTAGGATACGGGTTAGGGTAAGGGTGAGGGTACGGCAAAGGATATGGGTTAGGCTATGAGTTATTGTTAGGGTTAGGGTACGGCTTTGGGTACGGGTTAGAGTACGGGTGAGAGTTAGGTTTAGGGTATGGGTAAGGGTTAGTGTATGCATTAGAGTTAGGGTATTTATTAAACATATCCCACTCTCTAGATACCATTTAGCACGTAAAGTGAAGAGGCTGGAATGGCGAACCCGAGCACAAGGAGAGGAGAAATGAGGTGCGTTTTAGAAACCTTTCCCGATCTCACGGCATACCATCTTCTGGGTTTCCCATGCATGTTTTGATGTAGGAAGATGCCCTTGTACCTGGAGATTTGAGACCCATGGTGTGGGTACCCCGCGGTGTTACTTTAAAGTATCTGGGTTTGCTCACCCAACCTCACCAATCCTCTCAGCCCCAAGAGTGTCCAGCCTTATGTCTCATCCAGCTGTGGGTCTAGATATGGTCAATCCAAGTTGCATCAGAGACCCTGAACTGATTTTGTACGAATTTCTCTTTCACTGTCTTTGTTTTGTGGGTTTTTTAAAGTAATTTATGTTTAGAATGGGGCTTGGCTGCTTTTCCCTGCTATGTTTATTCCGCTTTACACCCTCTTGATTCACTTGCAGAGAGATATCGATACATAGGTTTTCAGATTCTTACTAGTCAGATATATTCTTGTGCGGTGACTAGGGGGTGTTGAGTCCAGTTCACTGAGCAGGGAGTAGGCCTTGTCTATTACATATTTGGCTTATGGAGCGGTCTCTGAGCTAATTTCAAACCCTTGTTCTATGCATCATCCCACCTCACCTTTCCCGTTAAGCAGCCATAGTGTGTCTTCTAAAGGTGTGACTCTGTTCTGTTTTGTAATTCCGTTCAAGTGTAGCGATTTTGACATTCCCTCTCTAAGCGATATCTTAGGATAAGTGTCTTTTTCTGTGTGACTTATTTCACTTAGAATCATCGTCGCTAAATCCACTCATCATGCTGCTAACTAGCCTTATGACATTGATTTCATGGCTGAGTGATATTCCATTGTGCCAAGTACCACCATTTCTTTATCCATTTTTCTCTTTCCTGGGATATTGAAGGTGTACCGAAGTGGAGGTTCTTGGAAACAGAGCAGCCGTAAAGTTTGGGGTGCCTGTGTCTTGTTGATTTTTAGTTTTCCCACTTTATACGCCCATGAGTGGAAGTGCCCTATGCTCTCTAAGCTGTGTTTATTACTTGTTTCAGGACACACCGTACACTTCTCCAGAGTGCCTGTTGGCTATTTACATCCTACCCATTAGCGTAGCAAGGCTCGCATGTCTCCATGGCCTGTCCTGCTTTTCTGGTTTTTACACTTTTTTCAGCATGGCTTTTTTGACCGAGGGCAAGCGAGATTTCTTTGTAGCACTGATTTGCCCTTCCGGCTTGCTTGGTTGGCCAAAAAGGGCGTATGCGTTTTTTCCTGAATATATTCAGGAAAAAACGCATACGCCCTTTTTGGCCAAGGGCATCATTGTCAACGTTTTGCCGCTTTTCATGTGCTTTAAAGGCGAGTCGAATCTACCTCCTGAAATCTGTTTCCTGCAAATCTGCCTTGCTTTCAAATCCTCTTCGTTGCCTTCCCTCAATATATTTGTGGACGAGAGTTCTCATTTATAACTCTGCACGTTTGTGAATTGTGTGCCCCTGAGCTCCATTTGTCTACTCGCTTTTTTGGGAGCTGGCTGCAAAAGCGCAGGATTGCTTCAGGCCCTATTTTGGTTCTGGGGGGCAGGCTGAGCCTGTGGTTCATTCTTCTTCCTGATGGGAAAATGGAGTGACCTATGCCTGTCCCAACACCTAGGGCTCGTCTCTCGTTGGTTCCGCATCTTCCCGTTCATCCTCAGGACAAATTGCAACCGGGACGAAACAGGAGGTTAAAGGTGCCGATTCTCCAAGTAGGGAGATGGTTAGTCAAGCGGCTGGAATGGCGAAACCGAGCACAAGGAGAGGAGAAATGAGATGCGTTTTAGAAACCTTTCCCAATCTCACGGCATACCATCTTCTGGGTTTCCCATGCATGTTTTGATGTAGGAAGATGCCCTTGTACCTGGAGATTTGAGACCCATGGGGTGTGTACCCCGCGGTGTTACTTTAAAATATCTGGGTTTGCTCACCCAACCTCACCAATCCTCTCAGCCCCAAGAGTGTCCAGCCTTATGTCTCATCCAGCTGTGGGTCTAGATATGGTCAATCCAAGTTGCATCAGAGACCCTGAACGGATTTT